>NC_056628.2:54725928-54885774 GCF_002870075.4 Lactuca sativa | reverse complement strand
CCTTATTTTCTTTACTTGACTTTGTTTGATTGTTTGGGTTCTTCATTTTTCTTTTCTGGTTCTCCTTCTCCCACACCTCCTTCTTTTCTTTCATAACTTCAGCACTATCAACCTCTCATATTTGGATGTGACATTTACATCCTTGTTCTAATGGCTCTTCTATTCCGGTAAAAAAAAAAAACTACTTCAAAAGTATTTATTTGGACTTCTTATTTCACTTGTTCTTTAATTCTTTAAAGATTATATAAGTCTCTTTTGCTATCTCTCGTATCTCTTAATTCATCATCTGGCAACTCAGTCTCTTCTTGGCATTCTTCATTTAAGTCAAAGGGATTGACTTATTCATTCGTAAAATTAATGATCGATTCCTTTAAACAATGAAAAAAAAATTCATACTTTTCTATATATTTTCATTGATAATCCCATTATTGTTAAGGTATGTATTACTCCAAAAATTGTCCATGAACTTTTTATTGACGTTGTCAATGAATTGATCATTTTCTTTCTTTTTCTCCATTTTTACCTGAAATTCAAAATTGTTAGTTTGTAAAGTACCTTCCTTTTGTTTAATATTTTTCTCTTCTTCAAATACGTTGCTCGTGAGGCTACATATGCTGACTTCATCACACGATGAGTGTTTTTCTTAACTTTTTTCGAATCATCGATGCATTATGGCACGATTGTAGGCGTTTCGCTGCACAAAGCCTCTTCAGCTTCCAATTGCTCAAAAATTTCAAATTCTTCATCTATCTTTTTCATTTCTTCCACAAGCCTTGCATCAACCCATAATTCTACACCTTTTACAGTTGCCATATATTGTTCGTACTCTTCATCCATCAATTTCATTAACTCCTTGAGTTTTTTATCATCTTCTTCTTCTATGGTATCCATATGAAAATTTTCATGCCTTCATTTCATTATTTTGTAATCCTATAATCCAAAAGTTAATGCTTTTGTTCCAACTGTAAGTGTGAGTTTTGATTCACCAACATCCACCATAGCTCTTGCGGTGTTGAGAAAAGGTCTTCCTAATATGATTGGCACCTCCAAATCTTCTTCCATATCAAGTATTACAAAATCGATAGGAAACACAAAAGTTTCTTTTTTTACTACCACATCTTTTACTATACCTCTCGGTCTCGGATATGTGATATTGCTCAAATTATTCATTAAATGTAATTATTAGTACATTTAATAGAAAACTGTAAAATAAGGATAAATATGATGAAAGATGTCTATATATGATAATTAACTCCAAAATCCGTACATAAGCTTTAATGAAGGAAAATGGAGCTAAACTGGAGCGGATAATGAAGAAAATCAAAGATACCATAAATCTTTAAAGAATAGCGTCGTGAAAGAGAAGATTACTTCAGGGAAATTTGTTGAAGATACTTGTTAGTGTGGCGAAGACGAAGGCTTGGTGCCACCAAGTTGAATTTCCTTTAAATAGAAGATTTTTACATCTCAGAAAAGTATGCAAAAAAAGAAAAACCCTTTGAGGTGCGAAAAAGAACCATTGTTTCATTCCTAAGGGTAAAAAGGTTGCAGAGGTGGTCTAGAAGAGGATTGTGGAAGAAATCAAGAAGAATCATATTAGGTTTGCAATGTTTAGCATTCTTTTTAATTGTTTCTGTCGTTTTTCTATAAACATGAGAGGCTAAATACCTTCTATGAACTTTAATATAGATGAACTAGATTACTATGGTGTAAATGTGATATTGAAGTTATTAAGATAATATAAAGTTACTTTTTGATCAAATCATCTTCCTTATTTGTTAAAGTGTTGATTTTTATTACTTATCACTAAGTTGCATGTAGTTTTGATTTCGAATCTGATTACTGTGACTTGTATCTTAATGGTTTTTATCTAAAAACTTTTAAAGACTAGTGATTAAACAATCCTAGGTTTAAGTGATGATAATTGATAACTTTAGCATATAAGATAACATTGGTTTCATAACCCTTGCTAGGTTTAATCTTGTTAAACTCTTGACTTAATCATAGGTAGTTTTTGACAATTAGTTGGTTTATAGGTTTTTAGTTTGATAAACATTGAATTGGAATACTTATTTATCAAAAAGCTAGTAATAGGTTATAAAAGTTAGTATAATCGGTTCAATCTCAGTTATTGCACTATCATAAATTCACCAAAGAAAATAGAGATTCAAAGTTTAAGTGAAAGTCCTTCCAAAACATTCTCTAAAACTTGTTTCTCCCTGTTAATTTGAGTTTATTTGGATTTAATTATAACCCCCCCCCCCCCCCCCCCCCCCCCCAATTTAATTTTCCTATTTAATTGAATCAATATGTTATAATTCATACATAATCACCGAGAGTTCGACGCCCTTATTTACCACTACTATGCTATAGTTGATTATGTTCATTGCGTGTGTCAGTGTTAGTTAGGAAGCATTAGATAAGGGTTCTAAAATTTTCAAACTTCAAGAATTTTTAGTATAAAAATCTCACATCAAGTTTTTGGCACCATTGTCGGGGATTAGTTTTACATTTTGCAAATTAAATTGATTGTGTAAAGTGTAATTGGGTTTTCCTTTTCTGTTTTTACCCAGTTTAAAATTTGTCTAAATTCGCAACTTTCACTATGCAAAAACCTCACTATCGCGCCATAAATATCGTTAATTCCATATTATGTTTATAATTAGCTTTTGTTCTATTTTACGCTTGTTTTTGTTTGTTTTTGTACTACTTGTAACATTTAGTGACCAAAGGATTTAGTTCTAGTCTTGCTTCCCCATTCGAAGAGCTAGAATGTGAGTTGGACAAAGGACAAAAAGAGGCCGAAAAAGAAGTTAAGCACGTAGACAGTTATCTTTTGGAGAAAAGTCAACCAAAATCAAAGCAAGGAACTGAAGGGGAATATCAGGAAGATATTATCGATGCATTGACTTTGGAAAAGTATGCCATTAGGACATGTGAAGGTACCGTTTCAAGATTGGTTCAACCTGTTATCCCACCAACAACCAATTTCAAATTAAAAAGACAATTTTTAAATATGCTCAAAGAGATGTCGTTCTTTGGAAAGGATCATAAACATGCAAACAAACATATTGATGAAGTCTTAGAGATTGCGGACTACTTTAACATTCCAAGAGTATAAAGAGATGTAGTTATATATATATATATATATATATATATATATATATATATATATATATATATATATATATATTTTGGAAAGGGAACTTCCCTAACGAGGGTTTCCGGGCCAGCTTACGCGCACCGACTAATCCCCCGCTGCAAACATGAGACTTTGCCTCATGCCCTGGAGTCACTGCAGGCGAACCTCCATGGCCACAAGGGCTGAGTAGTGCCAGGATTTGAACATGGGTCAATAGGTTATCCACCATATCTTCCACATGCCTTACCAAGTCACCACAACCCAAGTGGTTAAGATGTAGTTATATTATGAGTTCTACCAATGACTTTGAAGGATGCAACAAAGAGTTGGGTAAAATATTTAGTGGTCCGGTCAATTACAACATGGGATGAACTAAAGGTGAATTTTTTTACAACAATTCAACCCAACTTCCCGTATTGCCAAGATGAAAGCCAAAATTTTGAGCTTTGCTCAAATAAAAGGAGAGACATTATTTGAAATGTGGGACCATTACAAGACCATGTTGCTCAACTATCCACAACGTGATTTAAATTTGTATAAAGAAAGTCAAACCTTCTATAATGGTGTAAACATGTACACAAGGAAACTCATTGATTCACAAGGTCTAATAATGAAAAGAAATTTGATGGGAGACTATCAAAAACTTGTCGAAACATTCACGAGAATGGCATTCAACTAGAGATAGAAGTATTCAAGCAAGATTGATGAGAGACGGATCTGATAGACTAGCTTCAGTAAACCAGAAAATCGAGACCATGGATCGAAATATCAAGAAGATTATTCAAACCATACATTTTATTCAAGTTGGTAGTGATAATAGTAATTTGCTCTAATATTTGGTTCAGTACTCCAATTGCTTTTTGCTTGCAGTTTTCTCCTTTTGCTAATTATTCCAGCATTTTTTTCAGTAGGATTCAAGAGTTTTTGAAAAGTCACAGAATTTGGCAATTTATTTGATGCTTCAATGATGGAAATATTTCTTGATTTCAATCCAATTTGCTTTAGGAACTTTTTGGTAACATCCCAAAAACCGTAGTAAAAAGTTTTGATTTTTAAAAGCCATTTTCATAAAAAAAAATCATAATTCATACAAACATTGTTCCCAAAACATAGTCATAGAAATCAGAGTATCAAGTAACATCCCTTAACACAAAAACCATATGACGATGTGTACGTTCACGCCTTCATCTTCCCACAATCATCTGAAGTAACTGAAACATTTAAATCCACAACTATAAGCCAAAGCTTAGTGAGTTCCCCAAAATACATAACACAATAATACACATACAATGCATGCATACATGAGCTTACAATCTAACTGGACTGCCTTGCAAGGCCTATAGTACACCTAGACCGCTTTCCTTGGGCCAACAGTCTGACTGGACCACCTCGCAAGGCCTACAATACATTTAGACCACTTAGGTATCTTGGCCTACCACACAAAGCATGACCGCCTCAACCTAACCATAATATGTTGACATATGCAAACAAATAAACAATAACCAGAAAACATATGTAATCATACATATCTACGAATCTAACAGATCACTACATCATACCAACATCCTACACATAATGATACATACTGTAGTACAAAGTATAGTGAGAAAAGTCATAGTTTAGCAAATAAACAACATAGATCACAAGAATCCAAGAACTAGTAATATGATTCATTTATACAACATATAGGGATCAGATCCTTAGTTTATAGCCCAAAACCCTCAAATTGACCTAAATTCAAATTTTGTCTCCATGCCATGGCCATGTATTTGACATGACATGGCAGCCTCAGGACAAAACAATCATGAGAACCCCATATTCAACGACGTGGTGAGCATATATCCACATTGTGGGAACTGTTCATGGATCACATAATGCATTAAGATCTTAATCCTTCAAGATACATATCTAAACTTTCCAGTAGGATTCCTTCCACCCCAATAGTCATAAAAATCATTGCTTTGTAGACATACATGCCCAATGCATTCTTTCCCAAGCTAGGTCACAAAAATGGTGAAACTGAGGTCAAAACCTCATGCATGGAATCAAAACTCAATTAAACTTCAGATCTGGAACATATAACCACAAGGGGGCCTCAATAATCCACAAAACTACCAATTTTATGGAATCCAACCACTCAAACTATCCCTAACATGAAGAATAATGCATAAAATCCTGTATCTAAAAGCATAGCACATAAAGATCGGAACTTAAAGTCTCACAATGGTCCGGGATATGTGCTAGAATGTGGAGGAAGAGCTTGCTTGTTGGATCAACACACAATGGAAACCTTCTTCTTCTTCATGGCACCAAAAATCACCACCAAAGCTTCAAGAACTCAACAAATGGGGATAGAGTTGTTAATTTGAAGTCGAAAGGGAGGTGATAGAGGCTGAGGGTGTGAAAACCCTAGCCATCAAATCCCTTAAATAGGGCTTAAAACCCATAAAATTAGGGTTTTCCATGCTAATGGCCTCCACGTCGTGGCACCCTAAAAAATGGTGCGTTTCCATCAGGTGTCGCCACATTGTAGCCACCAAAAACCTTATATTTTAAGTCTTAAATGCCCATAACCACGAAATTAATTATACCTTGAACTTGGTGTTACATTTTTAGGTTCTTCTAGCTTATTTTGTACTTTTCT
Source organism: Lactuca sativa (assembly GCF_002870075.4). Lineage (NCBI taxonomy): Eukaryota > Viridiplantae > Streptophyta > Magnoliopsida > Asterales > Asteraceae > Lactuca > Lactuca sativa. The sequence goes on along the minus strand of NC_056628.2, from coordinate 54,879,988 downwards.
AACAGGGTAGGGAAAAGGTAACTTGATATGCTTTGATTTTGAATCTGACTTCTATAAATTGCTTTGCGACATGAAGGTCTGTATGTGGCTATGTGAAGTGCAAATAGTAGGATTGTCATTTTTTGTTTCTTCTTTAGGTTGCTCAAATTGTAAGGTATCAATATGTAACACCTTATTCTTGCATGTAAATTCCTTCCCTTTTATCTTATGTGTTAAGTGTTGAAGGTGTGCCTACGTAGGGCGTAGATAGCCTCGACATGTCACATAGAAGAAACTAGGAGGCGATGTTTTAATGATATATGCAGGGAATAGATCTCAGTATGCAAGGCATACATGGCCGGAGTCCAAACCCTCTTTTCGGGTTTTTGAGCCCTATTTAAGGACCTTAACCTTCATGAACTCCTTCCATTCTTAGCCTCCATTTCCCTAAATTTTCCCTTGAAACCCTAACCACATTTTGGTGCATTGTTAGCTTAAAGGGTGTTTTGGGTGATTTTGAAGAAAGAAGAAGGCAGTGAAGTTGCCTGGAAGCTTGAATCAATTTGGGATTTAGAAGTTATTCTCCTCCATTCATCTCCATAACGTATAAAGTTTATACATTTATGCTTCCATTGTTAGATCTAGCTTAGATGTTGAAGTTATACCATTTTGTTTCATTATTTTGGTCCATTTGAGTAGGAACGACTCTAGACCTTGTAGAGTGCAATTCCAGAAGTATTTAAGGGTATTAAGACATAAAAATGGTGTCTTGGCCAATTCCAACTATCCATGCATGAGTTTGAGACCATTAGAAGTTGTTATAAGATTAAGGTTTATTCTTGAGCCTTGATAAGACATGCAAGTGCATAAAGTTTGTAACTTTATAACTTAGGACATTTATTTAGACTAGATCTGAGAGTTAGACATGATGTCTTTATGTATTAAGCAATTAATGGAATGTTTGGCTTCAGCATGAGTACGTAGGGTGTATATATGGGTGCAAAGTGTGTAGCCATGAGTAGTTCCACAAAGAGGCAAGTGATACTCTACATAGGGGGTAGAACTAGTACACAGGGCATACTCAGTCAGAATGTTGACCGTTGGCTTTGACCAAGTTTGACTTTAGGTCATTTGGGGTAATTTGAATAGGTGACTTGTAGAGACAATTTTTGGAGCAATGATTAGTTCGGCTATCTTTCAGACTATAAGGTGAGTTTTCCTCACTGTACTTGTGCGTCGAAGGCACCGATGCCCACCCACTAGGGTATGTGTTCTGGTATATAGGACGATGCTATGTTGGTATATGTTAGACTAGTAGATCTATATGATTACGTGTACTTGTTGGTTATTGTCTATCTATTGCATATGTTGACATATTAGTGGTTGGGTTGAGGCGGGAGGCTAACAAACCCTGGATGGTTGGGGTGAGGTTGTACTGCTTTACATAGTAGACCAACAAACCTAGGATGGTTGGGTTGACGCAATATGCCAACAAACCCTGGATGGTTGGGTTGAGGCCACGGGCCAACAAACCCTATATGTATGTATTGTAATTATTATTGTATTGTTGTGTGGGGTACCTTGGAGTAACTCACTAAGCTTTGGCTTACAGTTTGATTTGTGGTTTCAGGTACATCAGGGGACAGTGGCAAGGCTGTTAGAAATAGGGGATGAAAAGATTGCTTGGATTCTCCGAAAGTCGTGATTCATTATCAAATTGAAGTATTTCGATGGTACAGATCGAAAACTCAATTGGATGAAATTCAGAGATACGAAATCAGAGAATGTATGTGAAAATGTTCTTCAAAATTGTACCTGGAAAATGACCAAAAAAAGCCTATATGATTTCTGTCTGAAAAACTGTCACAATACAATTACAAACTGTCATCAAAACTACAAAACCTGTCATAAAACGGATCTTAGGGAAAAGGGTCAATTTTCTAAAATTCGTATTTTTGATGCATTTTTAATATAGCAACATTACCTAAAAGGGTCAACATAACCCTAGCCAGGGGCTCTGCCCATTGGACCCCGCCAGGGGCTGCCGCCCCTTCGACCCCGCTCCCAGGGGCGCTGCCCCCAGACCCGCGTTCGTTTAGGGGCTTCACCCCTAAATAATAGTGTACTTTGAATCGTGAAAAATTAAACAAGTGTGCACTCCTACACCATCCTAACTTGTTCTATATTCAACAAGATCTTTTTTGGTCAACAAATTTACTCCTGTTACACTTAAATAATATTGATGATATTAAGTCACCAACAAAGGCGAAGGCGTGATTATGCACATCATCCTGGATCATTATTTGACCTATGATTTTGGGATACTCGGTATTATAATTATGCCATTTGGAAACTATGTTTTGTATGCTTTATGGATTTTAATATGGTTTCAAAAATGAAAATTGTTACCATGATTTTTGGGATGTTACAAGTTAGTATCAGAGCCCTGATTTGAGAGAATTAGATCAACACTTGTGTGAGTCCAGACTTAAAATAAGGATTACAAATATGTTTTTAAAAGTAACCTTAAAAGAGATCGACATAAGGGATACGACATGTACAATTAGCTAGAGCCTGGGAAAGTGATTCCTTAAGATACCCACACTTGTCTTGTATATTGATAATATGATAGAACTGCATGCTAGTTTGTAGGCTAGGGATATTAAGGGATTGCATGATAGAATTGTCTAATTTTGGATGCCTGATAGCCTAGGATAATTTCTTGTTATGCTATATGGAACTTACATTATAACTATGGTTGCTTAGTGTATGCATCATATTTTTATATAATTAAGATTATATAGCTTGAGAATGTTTGATTTAGCCTTATTTACTCTTCCTCTAGTTGTGGGCTTAGGGTAGAATCAAGAATTTAACTATCTACCAAGTCCAGTGCTATGTATGATTAGCATACATAAGCAGTTGCAGGGTTAGTGGAAGTTGTATGAATAGGTATGGTTTGTAGGAAGCCAGCATAAGGAATGATTAGCTACTCGAGAGAGAGTGACTATAGGATGTATGTGTATCCTATATTGGGCTTTGTGATTGTATAGTCAGTGATGATCCCTTAAGACAAATACATGTAGGTATGGAAGGTAGTATAGGCCCATACTACTAGAAGCATAAGACCCGTACACATATCAAGAATGTCACGAACCCCGAGGGTTGAGTAGTTCCGAGTTGATATAGTAGATTTAATTATGAATCTTTTCTAATGTTTTCCCTGTATATATTTAACATGTCGATCACAAGAGCATCTGGAGCAGGAGTTGGCGGATCGACGAGCCTAGGATTGACTAACGACGACATTCGTGGGATAATGTGACATCCCAAAATTTCTCGGCCAGAAAAGACCGATTTAGTTTATGCTTTAAAATAAAATCAAAGTAATCTCTCCGATAAAAATATGCGGAATTTATCCCAAAACAAAATATGATAAAAGAATTTATCAAAGAATTTCTTAAATAAATGTATTTTTCATTTCATTACAAAACTCAGGATGTCCACATCGATACAGACCAAAAGCATAAACAGTATATTATAGACCTTACAACAGATATTTACATCTAATGGCCTATAATCCAAAAATCCCTCTTCATCATCCAACTATGCTTTGGGTCCACTACCTGTAATATAAAAAGTTGAGTGGGTCAGACTTGAGAGCTTGGTGAGCATATAGGGTTTTTAACTCACAAATAATAAATTTATTAATTTCATCAACCAACAATAAGTTTATTAATTTCATCAACCAACAATAACCTTGATTACTCATTCCTGTTATCCTCATTTTACATCCCTAAACACCTATCATAAGGGACTTATCCTAAGGATCATCATCGGGATGGACTTTACTACTAAAGGGATTCCTCAGCCATATATGTATTTAAGGCAACCATGATGGGGATGGACTACAACAGCGAACATATAGTTCACCAACACTTACAGGTTGCGAGCCTGCTAGCATTCCATTGGACTGTCTAGAAAGGTCTATGGTCTTCATCTATACTCCGCTAGATGACTACAACAACAACAACATCGAGGCCTCTCATCAATTTATCACACATTGTAACGTCCGGGTTTCAGTGCTAAGCATATTTGTCAATGTAATAGTCTAGGTCAACTATTGTAACTCTTTTTGAAGTAATAAAGATGAAATATTTGAGTATTATGTGAATTATGTGTATTTATGTGCTTATTATTTAATTATAAATGTATAATTAATAAAGAATAAAAATAAGCGTCAAAATTAAAATATGAGATAAGCCCGATATCTCTACATAAAGTTGTAGTGGCCGAAACAAGGATTCTGGGGATATAAGGAACACCGAAATCCGAGTTATAACGAAGAAGTTATGACCCGTCGAAGTTTCGCGACAGAACCGGCACGATACCGGGAAGCGTAAATAGTGAATGTACGATAGAGCGAGATTTAGCCTTAGCGATCTAAACAAAAGTCGTAGAATATGTTAAACTAGGAACATCGATAAAAAGAACGCCCAAATCTGACTTCGTATGAAGGAGTTATGATTTTTCGAAGTTTTGGATTAGTAGTGAACAGCCCGAAATTCGAATATTAGATCGAGTGATTTTTAGCCAACACGACCTAAACGAGAATCCAAGATCTCGTTAAGAGTAGCATAATGGGAAAAAGATGGGCAAAAACGGACGTCGGATGAAGAAGATATGAGGAATTAACGGACCAATCTTGTCCCGGCCTGTTAATAATAAAAAATTTAAAATCGAGTCAAAATTAGCCGACGGAATCTAAACGAAAGTTGTAGAGTACATTCCCACCTTCGCGTGGATATAAAGAACGTCGAAAAAGGAGCTCGTATGTGAAAGTTATGATTTTTAGAAGTTGGGAAGTGAATTTGCGAAGCTGATGCATGGATCGATGACGTGGCAAGATCACAGCCGTCGCTTGCGGCCCACGGTCCTCGCTTCGGATGATGACACATCGCCTCGCATTACGCCCAGCGTCCGAAGTCCGTACGCCCCATGTACCTTCGCTTCTTATCCACTCCGAGGTCGGTCCACGTGCGAAGCCAGCTGGAAGTCTTATCCAAGGAGTACGCCCACCGTACCCTCGGTATGCCCAACGTAATTCTGAGATCAGGCGCCTATAAAAGGCATGCGAAGGGTCCGAGCTTTTCACTCATTTTTCACTCCAAATTCCATTCTCTCTCTAGTTTCTTTCTCTCTCTAAGACCCCAAACCACCCCTAAACCCTAGATAAACCCCCAAGCTCCCGAGGGAAGCCCTAAGGCTCCCGGAGTCCCGAGAAAAAGAGCCTTTCGGTTTCGAAACGCTGCTCCAAATAAAGTTCTGGTTTTCGTTAAAATCCGCTGTAAGTGAGCTACGCTTACACAATTTTTAATATAGCTTTCAAATAATTATAGGAATGTTATTAGGTCCTTGAGATACTTATTTGGGCTATTATTATGAGTTATATTGAGTGATAATAATGCTTATATAATAATAATAATAATAATAATAATAGTCAGAGTAATTAAATTGTCGCGGTTATCGTTAGACTAAACCCTAGTGGTATTGGTACTAGGTTTTATCGAAGGAAAATCGTTTTGAGAGCAACGAAGCGTTGTCCGAGTACTAAGTCACCACCTTTCAGGTGAGTGCATAGTTACTTTCATCTTACACATAGATATGAAGTATTTTATATAAATTACGTGCTATGTGTGCATATTATCTGAATACTTGCTATCTATGCTGGATGAACATTGTTATACATGTTTTCAATGACTTAAACTGTATATGTATTTTATATCTACGAAAATGTTGGGGTAAAACATGGGTAGATGTAATAGGCGATGTGTGATAAAATGATGAGAGGCCTCGATGTTGATGTTGTTGATTTTGTCATCTAGCGGAGTATGGATGACGACCACGGACTCTTCTAGACAGTCCAGTGGAACGCTAGCAGGCTCGCAACCTGTAGGTGTTTGTGAACGATGTGTTCACCGGTGTACTCCATCCCCCACATGGTTGCCTTTAGGACATTGATTGCTAAGGAATCCCCTTAGCAGTAGTGTCCATCCCGATGATGATCCTTAGGCTAGGTCCCTTATGGTAGGTGTTTAGGGACGTAAAGTGAGGATAATAGGAACGGGTAATCGGGTTATTTTTGATTGATGAAATTAATAAACTTATTTATTATGGGTTGAAAACCCTATGTGCTCACCAGGCTCCCCAGCCTGACCCACTTAGTTTCTTGTATTACAGGTAGTGGCGCATGAGCATAGATGTGATGTTTTGGGATGAGGGATTACGGATATAGGCCTGTAGATATGAAATAATGTAGTAAGGCTTATATTGTACTGTTTATGCTTTTGATCTGTATCAAACATAACATCCCAAGTCTTTTAATGAAATACATTTCCTTGGAAATGCTTTTGATAAATCTTTATCATATTTTGTTTTGGGACAAATTCCGTAACACTTTTATTTAAAATGTTACTCTGATTTTCAAACAAAGCATAAACAAAATCGGTCTTTTCTGGCCATGAAAATGGGGATGTCACAGTTGGTATCAGAGGATTAGTTTAAGCGAACTAGGAATTTGTAGGATTTCTAGACTTAAACTTAGAATGCTAAGCGATGATTGTGAGGTGTGAGCACTATCTTATTTTAGGAATTATGCCTAAAATGATTTTATGTGTTAAATGCTTTGTGCATGATACGCTGTTATTTGTTCGGATCTATGGTCTGTTGCCGACCGGATCTGGAAACCTTATGTGTTTAGGATTCTAAACGTACGACTATGATATTAGAACTAGCATGTAAACGTTTCGGAGTGATAAGGACGATTTAAATGTCTATCCTAAATAAAGATCTAAATTCACCTTATTTGGTGTATAGATCAAAATGGCAAGGACCCGTAGCAAAAACGTAAACGCAAATGGAGATAGGAACCAACCCTCAGTGGTTCAGTAAATACCTGTTGTAGAAGAAGTTGCACCTGAACCAGTCACGATGGCCGGAGTGCAAGCGATGATCCAGGCGATGTTGGATCGTCAAATGGAGGAAACTAGACGTTTGCTCCAACAAAATCGAGAGGAAGAGACTATTCAGATCGAACAGCCCGAGTTGAACGAAGGGCAGACTAAGGAGGGAAACTACAGTGGAACTGTTGGTCAAGCCAACCCATCGATAGTTAGGCAAAACCACCAGGATGGAGGAAATGACGGACGTGGATGAAAATACAAGGATTTCATGGCATCAAAGCCACCGAGTCTATCTGGGATCCCGACACCGGTGGAAGTCATGAACTGGATCTCTGAAATGGAGACGATGTTTGAGAGTTGCGAGTGTAGCAACAGACAGAAGACCGCTCTCGTGGTTCCTCTGTTGAAATCTGGAGTACTAATCTGGTGGAAGCTACTAGCTGATTCAATGCCCAAAGGTGAAGCAAGCAAGATGTCGTGGGAGGATTTTCTGGTACAGTTGAAGATGCAATACTGCTCTGAGCAGGATCTTCTGGAAATCAACAACAAATTCCAGAATCTGAAGAAGGGAAGAATGAGCGTTACTGAATACGCTGCAAGCTTTACTGAGAAAATGAAGCTTGTTCCTCACCTCGTCCCAACTGAACTCTCCAAGGTTAACAAATTTGCCCTAGGATTACCAGCGGACTTCGGTCCAATGGTCAAGCAAACTACCACTCTGAAAGCCACCATCTGGGCTGCTAAGAATGTGGAGACCCGGATACGAGAGAAGGGTCTGGAGAGAGCGGAAGTAGGAGAGAAAAGGAAATTTGATGGATCCTCGAGGTCCGGTAAGAAGGGTAGATTCTCGAAGCCTGGTTCGAGAGGAGGAGGATCAGAAGCGAAGCGGTGTGACAAGTGCAAGAAGAAGCACCAGGGGAAGTGTGACGGAGGGGTCACTTGTTTCAAATGCAGAAAGCCTGGGCACTATGCCAACGAATGCACGTTCACTAAGAAGGTTTGTTATGAGTGCAACGAGGAGGGGCACATTTCAAAGGATTGCCCGAAGAAGAAGGAGGCAGGAAGACCCAACATACCACCGAAGCCAAAGGCGAGAGCCTTCCAGATAACGCTCGAGGCTGCGAAGGAGGCAGCAGACGTCGCTTCAGGTACCTTTCTTGTAAATGGTTTGCCTGCAAATATACTATTTGATTCCGAAGCCAACTACTCCTTTGTGTCGCATAAATTTGGTGGGAAATTAGCATTGTCTGTAGAAAAACTTGATAATGCCCTGATTGTAGAAGTTGTCAGTGGCAAATTCGTACCTATTAGTAATCGTATTAGGAACATCGTCATCGACCTAAACGGAAACAAATTCCACGAGGAACTATTACCCATAGAGCAAAACGGTTTCGACATCGTTTTGGGTATGGATTGGCTTAGAGCCAATGATGCTGAGATCCAATGCCGAAAGAAGATAGTAAGGGTAAACGCACCCGGAAAGGAATCATTTATGGTGTACGGGGACAAACACAGAGTGAATTCTGGAATCATCTCCCTGATGAAAGCCAGAAAATGTCTGTCCAAAGGATGTGCATCATACTTGGCATTCGTAATCGATGCTAAGAAAGAAAAGAAAGAGGTGCAGAATATACCGGTAGTATATGATTATCCGGAAGTCTTTCCCGAAGATCTTCCCGGGTTACCACCTGATAGGCAAGTGGAGTTTTGTATAGACTTGTTACCAGGAACAACACCGATAGCAAAAGCACCTTACCAATTAGCACCAACGGAGATGAAGGAGCTAATGATGCATCTTCAGGAGCTGTTGGACAACGGTTTCATTCGACCTAGTTCATCACCCTGGGGAGCTCCAGTTTTATTCGTGAAGAAGAAGGACGGAAGTATGAGAATGTGTATAGACTACCGAGAGCTGAATAAGGCAAAAGTGAATAACAAGTATCCATTGCCGAGGATTGATGACCTATTCGATCAGCTGCAAGGTTCGAGCTACTTCTCAAAGATCGATCTTAGGTCAGGATATCATCAGCTGAAGGTAAGAGAGCAGGATATTGAGAAGACTGCATTCAGAACGAGATATGGACACTATGAGTTCTTGGTTATGTCATTCGGACTAACCAATGCTCCAGCAGCATTCATGGGTTTGATGAACAGGGTTTGTAAACCATTCCTCGATAAATTTGTGATTATGTTCATCAACGACATTCTCATCTACTCGAAAAACCAAGAGGAGCATGGCAAACATCTACGGGAAGTGTTGGAAGTGTTAAAGAAGGAGAAGCTTTACGCTAAGTTCTCCAAGTGTGATTTTTGGATCCGAGAAGTCCAATTATTGGGTCATGTGGTTAACCAAGAAGGGATAATGGTTGAACCAACAAAAATTGAAGCTGTAATGAAGTGGGAACGTCCAAAGAGTCCCACAGAGATTCAAAGCTTTCTAGGATTAGCTGGATATTATCGACGATTTATCCAAGGCTTTTCTTCGATAGCTGCTCCACTAACAGCGTTGACCCACAAAGGAGCTACGTATACGTGGAGTGAAAAACACGATGAAGCATTCGAGAAGCTAAAGAAGAAGTTATGTGAAGCACCGATACTTTCTCTTCCCGATGGAGTTGAAGATTTCGCAGTTACAGTGATGCATCTGGAGTCGGGTTGGGCTGTGTTCTGAACCAAAGAGAAAAAGGTGATAGCATACACATCTCGACAATTGAAAGAGCATGAAAAGAACTACCACACTCATGATATGGAGTTGGCAGCGACAGTATTTGCCTTAAAGATATGGGGGCATTACCTCTACGGCACGAAGTGCAAGCTTTTCACTGATCATAAGAGTCTCCAATATCTCTTTAATCAGAAGGAGTTGAACATGAGGCAACGACGCTGGCTAGAACTACTCAAGGACTACGACTGTGAGATACTTTACCACCCAGGTAAAGCAAATATTGTTGCTGATGCTCTCAGTCGGAAAGTCAATCTTGAAAGGAAAGGCCAAGAGCGTTAAGAATTGAAGTCATCTCGACGATTGTGGAAAGTATCAGGAAAGCTCAAGAAGAAGCTTTAGAGAAGAATGACCGAAAGGAAGAACGTTTGGGAAGAACGTTAGTGTTCGGTACAAACAGTCGAGGACTGAAGGTATTCCAAGATCGAATTTGGGTACCTAAGACGGGAGGAATAAGAGACCTTCTAATGGAAGAAGCACATAAGACCATGTACTCAATTCATCCCGGTAGCACTAAAATGTATAGGGACCTAAAACCCTACTACTGCTGGCCGACGATGAAGCTCGATGTTGTGAAGTATGTGGCCGAGTGCGTAACATGTGCGAGAGGTAAGGCACAACATTAGAAACCGTATGGGAGTTTAGAACCTTTACCTGTACCCATGGGTAAATGGGAAGACATCACCATGGATTTTGTGACTAAACTACCCAGGACGAAGAACGGACACGACATGATTTGGGTAGTCGTGGATCGTTTTACCAAGAGTGCGCACTTCATAGCAGCCAACGAGAAGTGGTCTATAGATAAGCTCGCAAATGCTTACGTGAAGGAAATTGTAAGACCTCACGGTGTTCCTCTTATGATTGTATCAGATCATGATAGTCGTTTCACGTCAAGGTTTTGGAGGATTTTACAAGAGGAATTGGGTACGAAATTATGTGTGAGTACGGCTTACCATCCGCAAACTGATGGTCAGTGCGAAAGAACGATTCAAACACTGGAAGATATGCTGAGAGCATGTACCCTTGAGTTCCAAGGGAATTGGGACGAGCACATACCTCTGGTGGAATTTTCCTACAACAATAGTTTTCACTCAAGCATCAAGATGGCACCTTATCAAGCCTTGTATGGATAGAAGTGTCGTACGCCGTCTTGTTGGCTTGAAGCCGGAGAGAAGCAGTTTATGGGCCCCGAGATAGTCCATGAGACTACTGAAAAGTTGAAGGTGATTAGGGAAAGAATGTTAGCAGCCCAGGATCGTCAGAAGAGCTATGCTGACAAGAAAAGACGACCGATAACTTTTGAAGTTGGGGATTCCATTTTGCTTAAAGTCTCACCGTGGAAGGGACTTATACGATTTGGGAAACGAGGAAAGTTTAGTCCAAGGTTTATTGGACCGTTCAAAGTTCTTCAGAAGATTGGGAACCAAGCTTACAAGCTGGAATTGCCCGAAGAACTCAATGGTATTCATAACACCTTCCATGTGTGTTATTTGAGGAAATTCACGGGAGATGTTCCCGATATAAGTCCAATCTCAGAGTTAAAGATGGATGAGAATAAGAGGCTGATCGAAGAGCCTGAGGCAATTGTTGACTGTAAGACTAAGAAGTTACGACGCAAGATGGTCGACTTAATGCTAGTCCGATGGAAACATTCGAATGGGCCAAATCTCACTTGGGAAACAAAGGATGACATGATGAGTCGCTATCCACATCTGCTCACTGATGCATGATTCCGGGACGGAATCATCCAAAGGGGGATAGAATTGTAACACCCGGGTTTCAAGCCTAAGCATATTTGTCATTGTAATATTCTAGGTCAACTATTGTAACTCTTTTTGAAGTAATAAAGATGAAATATTTAAGTATTATGTGAATTATGTGTATTTATGTGCTTATTATTTAATTATAAATGTATAATTAATAAAGAATAAAAATAAGCGTCAAAATTAAAGTGTGAGATAAGCCCGATATCTCTACATAAAGTGTGGTCGAAAAAAGGATTCCAGGGATATAAGGAACGCCGAAATCCGAGTTATAACGAAGAAGTTATGACATGCCGAAGTTTCGCGACACAACCGGCACGATACCGGGAAGCGTAAATAGTGAATGTACGATAGAGAGAGATTTAGCCTTAGAGATCTAAATGAAAGTCGTAGAATATGTTAAACTGGGAACATCGATAAAAAGAACGCCCAAATCTGACTTCGTATAAAGGAGTTATGATTTTTCGAAGTTTCGGATTAGCAGTGAACAGCCCGAAATTCGAATATTAGATCGAGTGATTTTTAGCCGACATCCAAGATCTCGTTAAGAGTAGCATAACGGGAAAAAAATGGGCGAAAACGGACGTCGGATGAAGAAGATATGAGGAATTAACGGACCAATCCTGTCCCAGCCTGTTAATAATATAAAATTTAAAATCGAGTCAAAATTAGCCGATGGAATCTAAACGAAAATTGTTGAGTACGTTCCCACCTTCGCGTGGATATAAAGAACGTCGAAAAAGGAGCTCATATGTGAAAGTTATGATTTTTAGAAGTTGGGAAGTGAATTTGCAAAGCTGATGCATGGATCGATGACGTGGCAAGATCACAGCCGTCGCTTGCGGCCCACAGTCCTCGCTTCGGATGATGACACGTCGCCTCGCATTACGCCCAGCGTCCGAAGTCTGTACGCCCCGCGTACCTTCGCTTCTTACCCACTCCGAGGTCGGTCCACGTGCGAAGCCAGCTAGAAGTCTTATCCAAGGAGTACGCCCACCGTACCCTCGGTATGCCCAACGTAATTCCGAGATCAGGCGCCTATAAAAGGCATGGGAAGGGTCCGAGCTTTTCACTCATTTTTCACTCCAAATTCCATTCTCTCTCTAGTTTATTTCTCTCTCTAAGACCCCAAACCACCCCTAAACCCTAGATAAACCCCCAAGCTCCCGAGGGAAGCCCTGAGGCTCCCGGAGTCCTGATAAAAAGAGCCTTTCGGTTTCGAAACACTGCTCCAAATAAAGTTCCGGTTTTCGTCAAAATCCGTTGTAAGTGAGCTACGCTTACACAATTTTTAATATAGCTTTCAAATAATTATAGGAATGTTATTAGGTCCTTGAGATAATTATTTGGGCTATTATTATGAGTTATATTGAGTGATATTAACGCTTATATAAGAATAATAATAGTCAGACTAATTAAATTGTCGCGGTTATCGTTAGACGAAACCCTAGTGGTATTGGTACTTGGTTTTATCGAAGGAAAATCGTTTTGAGAGTATCGAAGCGCTGTCCGAGTACTGAGTCACCACCTTTCAGGTGAGTGCATAGTTACTTTCAGTTTACACATAGATATGAAGTATTTTATATAAATTACGTGCTATATGTGCTTATTATCTGAATACTTGCTATCTATGCTGGATGAACATTGTTATACATGTTTTCAATGATTTAAACTGTATATGTATTTTATATCTACGAAAATGTTGGGGTAAAACATGGGTAGATGTAATAGGTGATGTGTGATAAAATGATGAGAGGCCTCGATGTTGATGTTGTTGATTCTGTCATCTAACGGAGTATGGATGACGACCACAGACTCTTCTAGACAGTCCAGTGGAACGCTAGCAGGCTCGTAACTTGTAGGTGTTTGTGAACGATGTGTTCACCGGTGTACTCCATCCCCCACATGGTTGCCTTTAGGACATTTATTGCTAAGGAATCCCCTTAGCAGTAGTGTCCATCCCGATGATGATCCATAGGCTAGGTCCCTTATGATAGGTGTTTAGGGACGTAAAGTGAGGATAACGGGAACGGGTAATCGAGTTATTATTGATTGATGAAATTAATAAACTTATTTATTGTGGGTTGAAAACCATATGTGCTTACCAGGCTTCCCAGGCTGACCCACTTAGTGTCTTGTATTACAGGTAGTGGCGCATGAGCATAGATGTGATGTTTTGGGATGAGGGATTACGGATATAGGCATGTAGATATGAAATAATGTAGTAAGGCTTATATTGTACTGTTTATGCTTTTGATCTGTATCAAACATGACATCCCAAGTCTTTTAATGAAATACATTTCCTGTGAAATGCTTTTGATAAATCTTTATCATATTTTGTTTTGGGACAAATTCCGCAACACTTTTATTTAAAATGTTACTCTGATTTTCAAACAAAGCATAAACAAAATCAGTCTTTTTTGGCCATGAAAATGGGGATGTCACACACATCAACTATTTCATATAACAATGTTTTACCCAACATGTTTGTGGTTAAAAATACATATACAGTTTAAATCATTTTAAAACCTGTATAAAACATTCATTCAACACCCATCTCAAATAAACAAACAATAAATATACACATAGCACGTATTTTATAGAAAATAATTCATATCTATGTATAAGATGAAAGTGACTATACACTCACATGTTTTAACAATAATTGGGCAGCACCTCATTTCTTAAAATAATCTTTTCTGATGAAACTGGGATGTTTTCTTAAAAAAAATAAATAAAAATAAATAAATAAATAAAAACCAGGTTTCACGCGGACAGAGTTTCGTCTCGAAAAACTCTTTTCTCGGGATCTCCGAGCTCTCAAGGGCTTGCTTACGATGCTAGGATGATATTATAGGCTTGGGGGTATTTAGTGTAGCTTGGAAGTGAGTAGGAAGTGAAAGAAGTAAGATTTTGTAACCAAAAATCGGCTGCTTTCGAATCCTATTTATAGGAGGCCGAAGCTCCTCATTATCCGGGGCGTAATTCCAGGTACGTGGGGCGTACTACCTTGCACTTCTCTTCGTTGGGCGTAACTTCGTACGTCGGGCGTACAAAGTGGATCAGTTCAAACGTGTCAAGGCTATGACATGTGGCTCTCATGCGAAGGAGTAGGGAGGGTGATTGACTCCGGATCACATACACGAGTACGTTGGGCTTACTCCTTCGGTACGTTGGGCGTACTCCCTCGGACCAGCCTCGAAGTTTGTGCCCTAAACTTCCAAAATCTGTCATTTTCGCATACAAACTTCATTTTTGATGTTCTTTATATACACGCGTCGGTGAAATTATGTTTTATAAGTTTCATTTAGATTCCATCGGCTAATTTTGACTTTATTTTTAAAGTTATATTTTTTTAACAGGCCGGGACAAGAAAATCCGTTAAAAATTCATAACTTCTTCATCCGACGTCCGGTTTCATCTGTCTTTTTACCGTTAAACTACAATCGACAAGATCTTTGATTCTCGTTTAGGTTGTTTCGGCTAAAAATCACTCGATCTAAAATTCGAGTTTCGGGTTGCATACTGTTATGCCAAATCTTAGAAAATTCATAACTTCCTCATACGAAGTGAGATTTGGACATTCTTTTTATGCACACTCTCGGTTTAACATATACTACGACTTTCATTTAGATCGCCAAGGCTAAAAAGCATTTTATCGTAAATTAATTTTTTTTACGTCATACAGCGTCGTGTCGGTTCTGTCACGAAACTTCAACTGGTCATAACTTCTTCGTTATACCACGGATTTCGGTATTCTTTATATATCCGGAATCCTTGTTTCAACCACTACAACTTCTTTCATAGATATCGGGTTTATCTAATATTTATTTTCGATGCTTATTTTCATCCTTAATTTATTAAATCGTAATAATTAAGTATAAGCACATAATACTCAAATAATACATCTTTATTATTTCAAAACAAGTTACAAAGGTTGACCTAGACTATTACATCATCATTAATGCCTAGCCTAGAAACACGGGCGTTACAGATGATCACCACCCAGGTGATAATGATTGTGAGGGAGGCAATCTCGAAGGTTTTTTGGCCTATCAAGACCACCATGATTGAGTTGTTTGACAAGTGATATAATGTCGTCACTAAGGATGTTGTTGCTACAGCTACTGCAGTTGTTGCTACTGCATGAGTTCAGGGGAGTGGGGCGGTGTTTATTCGCATTCTGATGCCCGAGGAACAAAAGTTCAAGTTCTCTCTAAACCTTCGTTTGGGGGCAAAGGACTAGTGGATGCTAGTGACAGGTGCTTGTTCTCCTACGGAGAAAGTCATAGTGATGTGGGATCATTTTACTGATATGTTCCACACCGAGTATGTCCCTTGGTGGAGAGAGTTACAGAGAGAGAGAGAGAGAGAGAGAGGTTGGCACAGGATAATCTGTCGCTGAAACAGATAACAGATTCAGTGACGGAGATCACCAAGATGTTTATTGAGAGAGCTCTTTTCTGCCTCGAGTATGCTGGCTCGAAGTAGGTTCAGATGACTCGTTACATGAGCATGCTCAAGATGGAAATCATGGAGTTTGTGTTGACTAAACAATACCATTCTCTCTCTAAGATACGGTATTTCGATGGGGGGAGAGAGATGGAGATTGTGACCCAGACCAGAAAGAGGAGGCAGACCCTGGTTCAGTCACAGCCAGCAACGAAGCGGTTCAAACCTGCTGATTTGGGATCCAAGGGACAAATGGACTGCACTTATGGAAAGTGTGGAAAGATTCATGAGGGTGTATGTCAATCAGCGACTAGGTGCCACAATTTTGCCAGGCAACGCTATTTTGTGAAGGAGTGTTGTTAGGCGCAGCAGCATGCCCCATTGATAGGGGTTTGTATTTCTTATCAATCAGGTGGGCCATGTAAAGGCGCAATGCCCTTTACTTGTTGCTAGGCCCCTACAAGCACCGGCCCTATCGACTCTGTGGATCACTGATGGATGTTAGGGGAAAGTTGAGGCCCTGAAGGCCATGGGTCATGGTTTTCAACTCACAGTGCAGGAGGTCAGGGCAGTGCCTGACGTCATTACTGGTATGTATTAATTTATTTTATGTTTAGTTATTTCATGTATGCTTATGCTAGTAACTATGATAGGTACCTTCTTAGTGAATTCCTTGTTTTCTCTTATACTTTTTGACTTGGGTGTGAGTCGATCTTTTGTATCCCAGTCCTTTAGTAGGGATTTTGTTATGATAGTTGGGGAGCTGGAGTGTCCGTTGTGATTCTCCATCGCCAACGAACACGGGGTTGTAGCTTCGAGTGTTTTTCGAGATTGCGCTTTGGAGATATTCGGAGCGTCTTACCTAATTGACTAGATTCCCATCCCTATGGGGGATCTGAGAGTGATTGTCGGGATGTACTATTTGAGCAGATTTGGTGCCATGATTGACTAGGAGAGAGAGTTGATGATAGTTTGAACCCTAAGTGGGGGAGAACTGACTATTTCTGGTACCAAGGTTGTTTCAGCCATTTGTTTGGCTGCTAGTGCTCGGTAACATCTTTAGCATGGGTGTCTGGATTAGCTCATGTATGTGGTTGACACTCGGGATAAGGGGAGAGTTTCGGTTTCATATGTTCCAGTAGTTAGGGAGTTTACAGATGTATTTCTAGAGGATTTACCCGGTGTGCCTACCGTGAAGCAAGTGGAGTTCAGGATCGAGCTGATCCCTGGTGTGGCGCCAATTACCAAGGCGTCGTATCGCCTCACACAACCAAAGATATAGGAATTGCCCTCTCAGGTATCTCAATGTCAACCACGATATAAAATATCAAAATCAATCAGAGTAAAAATAATCGTAATTGCAGGATCATGAGGGGGATGTTGTGCTATCACGTCGGGCCCTTCCTTTTCATACCGGAAGTACCTAAAACCATAAACATAAAGTGTAAGAACAAAGCTTAATGAGTTCCCAAAGTACCACATACCATACAAATCAGTGGGTCTGACCCTGAGGTATATGCCAACCCAACATATAATCATGGGCTTGGCCCTAGGGCCCAACCCTGAGGTATGTTTCAACCCAAACATACAATAATGGGCCCAGTCATAGGGTTTATCTAATCCTAATCATACCATAATAGGCCTAACCCTTGGATTTATCTGAACCTAAACATATAATAATGGGCCTAGCCCTAGGACTTGTCTCAGGTCAATCCTACATGCAAGAGTCACAAAGACAGTTAGCACTCTACATAACACAATCCTGCGGGCTGACATTGGTGCCTTCAACCCATAAGTACAGTAAGAAGACTCACCTCTCAGTCGATGCAAAACTACTACTACTCTCTCTCTCTCTCTCTCTCTCAGAAATATCGATGCTAGGCACCACCTATATAGTTATATAAGATAAGTCGTTCGCTTTTCTTCCAAAAACTAAAAGTTTAACCAGAAGTCAACTCAAGTCAAAAGTCAACGGTCAAAGTAAACGGTCAACATTTAATTTAGTCAACCACCATGTTGTGGCCATCTATAGCCATGTTGTGTCCCTTAAACATCCAGACCAACGGGTTTTTCTTAGTCACTACGTCGTGGGGACCTAAGGCTACGCCGTGGGAGCTGGTTTTCCAATAACATAATGGGTTAAGTTGTTTTCTTCGATCCCAAGAGTGCCAAAGCTAATATCTGGTCTGAAACATGGACTAGAGGGATAAAGTTTCCAACTTTACCCGCTAAGACCGCCCAAAAGGTCAAAATCTCAAACCTTAGGTTCCAAAAAGGCTAAATAAGACATGACTTCATCCATTAAGCATTTTTTCCAGAAAGTCTTTAGCTCATTTACTTCATAAGGGTTTCTAATACCATAAACATCATAAAACTCGGTGCTTATAGACGTGCATGTCTTGAAGCCATAATGAGTCAAAATAAGGATTTTTCATAGAAATCTCTTTCATGCCTCAAAAACCCAACTAAACTTCAGATTCAAACCAATAGTCATATCAAATGTTTCAAAGATTCATAAAGTTGCAAACTTTATGAGATCTCACCACTTCAACCAACATGAACATGAAGATTTAGGGACAAAACTCAAGAAATAGCAACCTATCATGATAAAAATCGAGTCTTGGACACTTACAAAGGTCCAGAAGAGAGCCAAAACAAAGGATAAGGACGTGCTTGCTTAATCTTAGCTAACTTCTTCTTTTTGCTTCCTTCAAGGACTTGAAAGAACACCAAAAAGGGCTTAAATAAAGGAGGAATGAAATTAGGGTTTCTCATATCTTAAGGAGGCTGAGGGTGAGCCAAACCCTAGCCTCCTCATTCCTTTAAATAAGGATCAAACCCGAAAAAATAGGGTTTACCACTTGTCGGCTGCCACGCCGTGGTGGCTTAAATGAAACACGAGATCCATCTAGATTTGCCACATCGTGGTGCCTCCACCATGTCGTTGAAAACCCTAAAATGCCAATTATTGAAAACATAAAGTACCTCAGAATCTAAGTGTTACAACTCTCCCCTACTTGAATCATACTTCATCCTTGAAGTCCATAGATGCAAATATCTCAGGGTAATGATTTCTCATCTCATCCTTTGGCTCCCACATCCACTTGGAACCCTTTCAATGTTGCCACTACACATTTACTAGGTTTACCACTTTATTGTGCAGAGTCTTTGTCTTTCTGTCAAGAATCGCAATCGATCTCTCTATATATTTCAAGTGCTCATCGACCCGAATGTCATCCAAAAGAATCACCACATAATCATCGGCTAAACACTTCTATAACTGAGAGACATGGAATGTGTTGTGGATCTAACTGAGCTCATCAGGAAAATCCAACCGGTATGCAACCTTGCCCACCCAGGCGATATTCCTGAAGGGATCAATAAACCGGGGGCCTAGCTTGCCCCGCTTCCAAAACCGGGTGCCACCCTTCCAAGGCGACACCTTCAGAAGCACAAAATCCTCCACCTAGAACTCGAGGTCCGATCATCTTCAGTCTGCATAACTCTTATGTTGATTTTGCACGATTCACAACCTATCACACACCTGCTGTATCAACTCAGTGGTCTACCTCAATACTCCCCATGACTCGATGCCCGGCCTCACCCCAACAAACCAGGGTCCTACACTTCCTTCCGTATAGCATCTCAAAAGATGGTTAATCAATACTGGTGTGATAGATATTGTTGTAGGAAACATTGGCCAGTAGAAGATAATTATCCCAACTCCTGCAAAAATCTAGCAGACATGCCCTGAGTATATCTTCGAGCGTCTGAATCGTTCACTCATTCTATCCATCAGTACGGGGGTGGTATGTTGTACTAAAACGCAGATCAGTACCCAACTCCTCATGAAAATTCCTCCAAAACCTAGAGGTGAAACGAACATCTCGATCCAAAACCACCAATATTGGCACCCCGTGTCGAACCACCACCTATTGGATACAAATTCCAGCCAGTTTCTCAGCAGATATACACTCAATGATCGATATGAAATGAGCACACTTGGTCATTCTATCATCAACGGCCCAAATAGAATCAACCCCACGTGTCATTCTCGACAACTTCGTGATGAATACCATAGTGATCTCTTCCTATTTCCACTTAGGAATGGGAAAATGTTGCATCTTACCGTGGTGTCTCTGATGTTCGACCTTGATTTTCAAATAAGTCAATTACCACTCCACAAACCATGTTATCTCCCTCTTCATATAGGCCCACCAATAGCTCAACTTTATATCCCTATACATCTTCGTGGCCCCTTAGTTGATCGAAAACTTTGATTATGAGCCTCTTCTAGCACTATTTGCCTAATCCCACCGGTAGTTGGGACCCAAATCCTACCACACTATGTCAACAAGCCTCAACTATCTCCGACGAACAATGGAATATGCCCCCTGATTCTCTCCACCTTCCCATTTTCCTTTTTAATCCTTCCACCCAAGCCTTCTTGATCATATCTAAAAGAGGAGAAACAATAACCATCCTAAAACATATAGCTCCAATATGTGCACTCACTGTCTTGCATCTCAAGGCAACGGCCACAACATTGGCTTTCCCGAGGTGGTACAGGATCTAACATCATAATACTTCACCACATCCAACCATCTCTTCTGCCTCATATAAAAATTTGGTTGATCCATCAAGCACCCCAGGCTCTTGTGGTATGTGTAGATAGTCACCTAACCCCATCCAAATAGTGCCTCCAAATCCTAAGGGCAAAAACCACAACCTCTATCTCTAAATCGTGCAATCACTTAACCCCGCTGCATGCCTACAACCCCCAATCCTGAGATAGATGCATCATAATAAACTAAAACATAATACATGCCCTTAGGAAGTGTGAGAATGGAGGCCTCACATAATCTCTTTCTCAACGTCTCAAAAGCTGACTATTGATCGGGCCCCGCCAAAAAGTAACATTCTTCTTCGTCAAGCGGGTCAGTGTCACAAAAATCTTGTAGACATCCTGGAAAAATATCTGATAATAACTCGTGAGACCTAGAAATCTCTGAATCTCCAACGGAGTTCTCATAACCTCCCATCATATCACGACCTAAATCTTGGCCGGATCGACCAATATACCCTTCTGGATGACGATGTGCCCCAAGAACTATACTCGCGCAACCAAAAGTACCATTTGGAGAATTTGGCATATAGCCTCTCCCTCCTCAGAGTCTCTAATAACTCCCGTAAATGATCCTCGTGCTACTCCTTGGTCTCGGAGTAGACCAGAATATCATCAATAAACACGATCACCGACCAATCCAACATCGGAATGCATATATGGTTCAAGAGATCCATGAACGATGTCAGTGTGTTGGTGGGCCTGAGTGGCATCACCAGGAACTCTTAATGACCATAATGAGTCATGATGACCGTCTTCTACACATCCTTGTCTCTGCACCTCATCTGATGGTAACCTGACCACAAATCAATCTTGGAGAACAAAGATGCATCCTAAAGTTGGTCAAATAGATCATTAATCATCGGGAGTGGGTAACGGTTCTTCAACGTTATATTATTCAACTCTTGGTAGTCAATTCACATGATGAACTACTCGATCTGATGAACTAATCGGTCTGATAAAACACTTGTCTAGCAGCTCCTGAAGCTGCGTAGACAACTCCTGCCTCTCCGGCTATGCTAATCTATATGGTGCTTTGGATATCGGGGCCACACCAAGAACTAAATCAATCCACAACTCAACCTGCCTCTTGGGAGCCACTCTAGGAAAATCCTTGGGAAATACTTTAGGAAAATCCCAAACTATAGGCACATCACTCACAGTCGTCATGCCCCCAACTCGAGTATTCGCCACATAGGCCAAAATTCTAAAACAACCCTGTTGAATATATCTCCTAGACCTCGTGGCTGAACAAAGAGTCGGTACGCATTGAGCATCCTCACTCTGAATAATCAGTTCTCCCCCACTTTGGGTTCGAACTCTCACTATCTGGTGCTCACAATCAATCATGGCCCCATTAGGTCCCAACCAATCCAACTCTATAATAACTTTCAATCCTCACAATGGAATCAGAACCAAATCAATCAAATATCTCTTGTTGAGTAAGTTCAGAACGCACCCTCGATGAACCCTCGAAGCACTCACTGAGCGATCACCAGCAATCTCTACCTTCAATAGATAATCCAGAATCTCAGGACCATCACTAAACTTATTTCTAAGCATAAGAGATATAAAGGATCAGGTAGCACCTGAATCGAACAGAACATGAGCAGTCATACCATTGACTAAGAAAGTCCCTATACATGATCAAATAAGATATGAGCATAAACAAAGGAAATAATAATAAATAAGATAAGGAGACATACTTGTAACCACACCCGACACTGCTCTCGCCTCCTCATCCATCATCTGAAATTCCCTGCTCTTCACTATAGGTGTCTTCGCCTTGACCTGGCAGCCATCGGTGATGCTTATGGTGGTCAGTGCAAGCGTCGTTATTTCCCCTCGTGTCAGCATCAGATAATTGGCCTTTTATGGCCAGTCTAATTGCAATGAAAGAAAATCAGTGCACCCCGGGGGCAATCTCTACTAATATGACCAGTCTATCCACATCTGAAACAACCTGAAACCACTACTCAACATACCCCACCATGCGGCTTACCGAACTTGACGTAAAGGCTCCGATTGGGCCCTAGTGTGTGAATCAGTCGTCTTGGGCTTCTTAGTCTGGCCCACCATTTTCTGAACCTGCTCTGGCTTGCGCTTCGTCCAAAGCTCCAACTCAATCTCCTATTCCTGAGCCCTTGCAATCATATCATTTAGGGTCTTGCAACCCGAAAAGCTCACTAACTCTCTGATATCATCCCTCAACATGTTTTGATATCTTGTCTTCTTCATCTCCTCATCCACTGCATACTGTGGAACCAATAGAGCCCTCTCACGAAATTTAGCAGTAATCTCCGCCACAGTCTCAATAGTATGTCGAAGGTCCTGAAACTCCCTCAACAGCTGTTCCACCGCGATCGTCGGTCAAAACTGCTCCTAGAATCTCATAACAAATCTCCTCCCAAGTCATGTCCACCACCACCATAGATCCCAATGCTCGACCAACCTTATCCCACCAATCACGTGTTCGGTCTCTCACAAGGCAGGAGGCAAACCTTACCTTCACCCCCTCAAGGCAGAAACTCGTTCGTTGAACATTTTCCATGTCAGCGATCCAATGGAGGCTAGTGATGGAGTCCTTAGCCCAAAAGAACTCCTGAGCTCCACAATCCTTGAACTCCCGAAACGAGGGAATTCATCCTCCTAACTGTCCTAGAGTGATCTTCACCCGAAGGCCTCTGAGTCGTTCATCCAAAAGCTCCACAATCACCTCCTTCATGGTACCGAAAATCACAGGGGTAACCTCCATGACACCGCGGGTAATCTTTGATGTGATAAACTCATGCAATCGCTCATCTAGTGGTTCAGCACTAGAGCCGGAACCAAATCTAAAAGATCCTCCTCGAGTGGTCACCATACTGAACTAAAATACAAACATATAAACGATCGACATAATATCGAGGGAACTTCCACTCTACAAACCCCCTTAGAATCTTCGAGACCGCCATTGACTCAAGTATGGATCATGTGCTTTCAGTAGTACGGGCTCAATACAACCTTCCACACTGATCCATACTTTCCTCAAGAATCGTTTCGTGTACTCTAAGTCACCCCACTAAATACACACACACACACACACACACATATATATATATATATATATATATATATATATATATATATATATATATATATATCCCACTATGACATTTCCTACGATCTCCTAGGAATCCTCAATTCGACCGCCTCTACAATACCAAGAATTTCAACCAAAATTGATGGTTGCCTTAAGCATGCAAATTGTACACAAAATGGAATCACATAGACTGTCAAATAATGGTTATGCCCTAAGTCCACAACTAAACGAGGATCAAGAAATAAGGCAAAACCAATTATTCTAGGGTTATATGCACCTAATTGTATACAATTTTTGAAGCATGCACTTAGTTCTTATTATTGGGATCCGTATTTGTTGTGATCAATTCTAATTTTGACGATATTATATTTTGTAGTTCTTGTTAGCTTTGGATCCAGGCTTTGTTTTTCCTGATCACACCTAGGATATCTTTACTTTAATACACTCCATAGTACATGTTAGCAAGGGTTGTTGGTTATTTTGGTTTAACATGTTCTTTCTTAAGTGTCATTATGTGATTGGTGATTCCCTTATTTGCATATCTCATATCCACTATAAATATGTGGATGGCCACTCAATCAAACAAAAGGCTTGATACTCACGTCTGTTATTATTCTAGCATAAACTTGTAGAACTATTGTAAATCATTTGGTTGTCAATGAAGATCATTATTAATTGTTCATCCTAAATTCCTATTTACTTATTCTACAAGTGTTGTTTTGATTGTTATTCTCTTAACAATTTAGACATTTGAACTCATGAATAAAAACATAAGATCACATTAGAAAATTAAATAGAAATTGCATTCATACACAAAGAACTACTAGTTCATAAAACATTCAAGATTATACTAGATGTCCATAGATTACTTTTAATGTTGGCTAATTAAAGGCTTAACCACACATGAAAAAGATAAAATGAAGAAGTTAATTATACCAAACATCCAAAACTTCAAGTTGCAAAGATGAAATTAGAGAAAATCCTCGTAAATGGTCTCCAAGCTCCAAGATATACAATGATGAAAATGGAGAAACAAAGAAGCTCCATGAACTCCTCCATTTACTAAAATGGTTGTCGACTAAGCACTGGACACTAAATCCTCATAACATCATCATCATCATATCAGAAAAAAAAAAAAAAAAAAAAAAAAAAAAAAAAAGTCGGATCTTAGACATCATCTTTTTAATCATATTGTCCTCCGTAATAATGACTAGGGTGTTCAGGGTATTGTTAAACGTACCATTTTATAGGGTTAATTGACTTTGACTCTATGGATGACACAATCACCTGACACCAATATATGATTCACTTTTTTCTTTTTCTTTTCTCAATCACTAATTTTCCATTTTCCTATGTTTCTCTTAATTACAAAACATTCCCATTATTTTTATTAAAGACTAATTACAACAAAATTTTGTCGGATATATTTTTTACGTCGAATATATTTCGTCGAATATATTTCATGCGGAATGTTAAACGAACCCAACAGAAGCATAATGTAATTTAATGAAGACCATTTGTTTTTTTATATGAAATAACAAGTTGGATGGTATATAGCAGTGTTGTAAAAATCCCGACTAGATCCAACTAATCTTCGATTAGTCCCTAAGTGTTACCCAACCGACTAAGAAACGCATATCGAATAATCCTTGGCTACAAAATGAGTGAAGCAATATCAAATGATGAAATTTTAACATTTTAAAAAGTTTATCTACATAAAAACTATTTGATTGTTATTGTTGTATTAATTTATCTCCGCCATTGCCACTACAACCGCTATCTATGCCTCAACTAGTACCTCTATCACAACCTCCACCTCTTCCACTGATGTTGGTGGCGATGGCGATGAAGGAGGTGGAGGTGGTGGTGGCGGAAACAGATGTAATAGCGAAGGTGGTGGTAGTGATAGAGGTGGTTACAAAGGCAAAGGTGATGGTGGTGGCAGTCGTGGAGGTAATGGTGGAAGTAGCAGAGGCGAAAGCAACGACAGTGGCGGTGGCAGTGGTAAATTTCTTCACCTATATGATTGTTATGTCTCCAAGAGTTCAATGTTTCTATTGGTCTGTTTTGATTTGTAAGTTTCAATTTGTTGATTTGAAAGTGATGAAATATGAAGATTATTGTTCTTTCTACTTCTCCGCCTCTTTTCTTTTCTCTCAATATTTTGTAAAATTTTATTAATCGCAAATCGTACAATTAATTTTATCGTCAACGTTCATGGTTGTCGATTCGAATAAAATTTAAAGCAGGTTACCTTTAATCAGTTAAAACGAACACCCATCCAAAGCTATATTTTAACATGATAATTTAATAAATTTCAATAATATTTTTTTATATTTTTTGTTATTTTTTTCTATATATAATATTTAAAAAATCTCGTTACTGTTTTTAAAATAAATTTAATAACGGTGTATATTTTTTTTTTAAAATAAGCATTAACATGTGATAACAGTTAACTATGAGAGAGCAAGATTTTTTCTTTATACTAAAAATACAAAATGAAAAAAAGAAGGTTCATACAATGATAAAACTTAGATGCATTTTACCAGATGAAAATATCATATACCATTAATATCTAAAAAAATATTCATATGACACTAAAATAAAAGGGCTAATAAGAAAATAATATACATATACCATAAAATTTAAAAGGCCAGAAACGTATTATTTAAATTTTATTGGTATAGTTTTCAACATTTATAAAATTAAAGTTCTAATAAACAAATATTTATAAAAAAACGTCTCATCAATGTTAATATGTATTAAAATATTGATGTGAACGAAAAATATGCAATAATTAGAAGTTATAAGTAGGGGTGTTCATCGGAATCTAATGGACTAATGGACTTTAATAGAACTGAATCAATCCAATTATATATTAGATGTTGATTTTGTCAACAAATCAAGTCCAACTTTATATATGCAACTAAACCGAACCGACTCAAGTCTTCAACCTCAACGACCACAATTCAAACATGCAAAATCATTAAGAGAAATTGTTATATTTATAAATTTATCTAATATTAAGTTGATAATAATATTGGATGGTAGTTGGGTAAAATTGAATATCCAACTGATTTGGTTGTCCATTGGACTTTAATGGTGATCCAATAAGCTATTCAATATAATTAGATTTTGAAATTGTGAAACCGATCCACTCCAATTGTAACACCTTAAATATACGTTCTAAGAGGGGTTTAGGTCACTGTCTCAAACCTCTTGAGAGTCATCTATCTTAAACTTAAGCATTCATAATTATATAGATCTCCATTTTTCATTACAAACAGACCATTAAGGGTGTGTTTGAGATTGCTGATTTAAAACATCTTATGCTTTATTTGTAAAAGCATTCATTAGCTTTTTGTAATGAGAAATGGAGTTTTAAAAATATATGTATGAATTAGATTATCTATATCAAAACATAATAAATTGAGCCTAAAGACAGTCAGCCTGGGCCAAGGCCCAATACACCAATGAAGAATAGGGCATCAAGTTTTATACAAACTGTTATTGGTGTACATATTATTAGGCCCAAAATAAATTAAGTTGGATTAAGATTTAAGAGGGCAGCCAGTGCAGCCTGGTCTGAGAAGTGAGTACAAGGCTCGATTGGAAATATGAGCGGGCTAAAAAAACAAGTACACACCCTCCCCTGTCGAGTTTTTTATTTGAGTGGTGCTTTATTCAAGTAAAAGCATATGAATTCTAAACTTGTATTGATTATTTTCTGATTTAGTATATGAATAACAAACAAGAAAACGATCCATGAGTCACTTTCTTGTTTGTGCAGTGATTAAGCTAATAAGGTTTTCTGAATTCTGAAATAGAGGTGTTTGTGTTTAATTTTTGAAGCCCTTTATTGAAAAGTCCACGGTTCGTTATTTTTACCTACTAGAGACTAAAGAGTAGGATTTTTTTAGGGATAATGACTTAAAAGGGTAATATATTTTTTGATTTTTATATATTTGGTAACTAAGTTTTTTTTTTCGTTCACATTTACCTCTTAAATTTGTTAAATTGTATACATTCAGTCCTTATGACCGGCTACTCCAGGTTAGCCAGTAAAAATGACTTAATAGGGTAATATATTTTTCATTTTGTACACATTTAGTCCTTAATATTTTTGTATACATTTAGTCCTTTATATATATTTTTTTGCAAAATAAATCATTTTTGTTTTTGTACTTATTCAGTACTTATGAATGATTTATTTAGGTTTTTCACACGAAATCTTACGTGGGACATTTATTAATGAGGTATTTGGGCATTTTGATGCTTCTGTCCATCGCGATCTCCACTACTTGGTTGCTTAGGTCATGTGTTCTGAACGTCATAACTTCTTCATACGATCTCGAATTTTAACGATTTTTATATCCATGCAAACAAACTTTATATCCATGTGTTTATATTTTAGTCTACTACAACTTTCATTTAGATTACTCTCATTAAAAAATAACATATTTTTACTTACGATTTTTATATCCATACGCAGAGACGAATTTAGCCTGGTTTCAGTTTTGCACCGGCAACACCTATTTTTTTTGTCTGCAGTGGAAATTTTTTTGACTTCTTTTCGTTTATACCTATTTCTCATGTATAAACAACATCTACCTCATTTTGGCAACACCTACTATGTATTCATGTGTCCTCCTCTGTTCATATGTTTTTTATGAATGCATGTATGAATGTTTTTTTATAAAGTCGTAAGTAAAAATATATTACATTTTAACAGGAGTAATCTTAATGAAAAAATTAACATATGGATATAAAGATCGTCAAAATCTGATATCCTATAAAGAAGTTACGACGTTCAGAATACAAGACCTAAGTCAAACCACAAGACATACACAATCAAGCAGTCGTGATCACGTTGGACATAAGCATCAACAACCCCAAACACCTCATCAATGATTGTCCCACATAAGATGTCGTGAAAAACATCTAAAAAATCATTCATAAGTACTGAATGAGTAAAAAAAAAGACTTATTTTGAAACAAAAAAATGTTAAGGACTAAATATGTACAAAAATATTAAGGACTAAATGTATACAAATTGAAAAATATATTACCCTATTAAGTCATTTTTCCAGGCTAACCTGGAGTAACCGGTCATAATGACTGAATGTGTACAGTTTAACAAGTTGAATGGGTAAATGTGAACGAAAAAAAAAACTCAGTGACCAAATGTGTACAAATCGAAAAATACATTACCTTTTCAAGTCATTATCCCGATTTTTAATTATTTCAATTTAAAGCCCTTAAAAAGATCCATGGTTTCTTCGTTTATTTTCTAAAAGTTTATTGCTTCCAAATTTGATAGGATCACTGATTTGGTAAGTAGTAGTTTGGTACAACAGTAAATTAATAGAATTAGGATTTATTGTTTACACTCCAAATTTCAATTTCCATCTAACGTTGTTAAAAGCTTATTGGTTCAGTTGGGATTTGATTTGTACTTTAATCTTACTTGATAATCAGTAAAGTATTCAGATTTACTCTCATTTGGACATCATTGACTGTTTTAAAGTTTGGTGGTATGGTAGGTAAAGTTTCTCTGAGAAAGTGTTGATGGGGAAAGATCTGTCTGGGTAAGAAATTCTGATTGAGTAAGAAACCATGCTGTTTGATTGTATATCTGACTAAATGTGCTGAATGAGTAAGAAACCATGTTGTTTGATTGTACATCTGACTAAATGTGTTGACTGATAAAAAATGACCATTTTACCCTGCAACTTGATTACCCTGCAACTTGATTGTATATCTGATTAGACACTTGATTTCAAACCAAACACATACGAAAAAAATACAATTGCAACAACAAATGTCCAACATACATAATATATATTTATCTATAATATATAACTACAGAGAGCTTCACCTAGCACCAATTAAAGTATACTTTTATTTTTTCTGTTCTTAAGATCGATCATATAACATCTCATATAGTACAATTCATCAACAAAAGTCAACTCCAAGAATAATATACTCTAGAAATCATCAATATGAACAAATGTCGAAGTTAAATTTTTATGTAATTATCAATCATATCCTATTTCCTACAACATTTGATTTAAATATGATATCCATGATAAATTTGTAGAGCAACATCAACCATATAGTGAACTCAAGACTTTGACTTTTGACCACCAAATTGGATATTTTTCACAATCATAATCGGAGCCTAATTATAGTGGAGGCTATCAGATACACATATTGTAATCATGATTTGTAATGAAACAAAATGATGAAAACGTGTTTTAGAAGACATTTGCATAATATGAAGAAATATTCAAAAATTAAAATGGATACCTTAAGTTCAGCCCATCTCGTTCTCCACTTTCACCTGCATATCACGCCCCTTCTTTTTCTTCAATATTTCTTCATATTGTCTAAATCCAAAATCAACCGGCAACTATGATCGATTTAGAAGAAGGGCAGTTTCTTATTTCTTGTTGTTGTTGGAGATATGTTGCAAATGAGAAGGGAAACATACTTGCAATTAAATTCGAACCAAAGTGGTGAGGCAGTCCCTCGAGTCCATCGATCCATCTAGAGATATAAACGATTAAAACTTGGTGGGGTGTGATTGATTTTAAGAAAGCAAAGGGGGTGTTGGATCGATCGATTATGTGAGACAAGACGCAAAGTGGGTGTTGGATCGATTCTTCCTGCTGGGATACCATACACATGCAAACGTACAGGGATACACAAGCAAGGGCACAAGTGGAACACGAGGTCTTCCTTTCTCAGTCAGATGATTCTTTGTTTCTTACCGGGTCAGACTTCAATTTCCAAGTCAGAAGGTTTACCAAACAGCTTCAGCTGACCAAGTCAGCCAAAAATGTCTGACCTGACTCGGTCAAAAGCATTTCTAACAGGGCCTTACGCCTTGTTCTCGAGTTTAACAAAAGAAAAGAAAAGAAGAGAAAAGAAAGTCATGAGAGAAAATAAGAGAAAGGAATTGAAAACAAAATTTTATTTTGTGTTCCCGAGTTGGATAGAAGTGGAAGGAAAATGAATCATTTTGTTCTTTCTTTCCAAATCCTCCCAAATCGGAAGGAAAGTTAGGAGGGAAAGTGATCCTCCTATTTCCCTCCACTTCCCTAATTTAATGAAACTCGGGAACACCAATTTCTTTTATTTTCTTCTCATTTCCACCCATTTCCTTTCCTTTCTCTCGTTAAGTTGAACTCGGGAACAGGGTGTTAGTTTTGTTGCACACAGCACAATGATAAGGATTCTATCATTCTATAATTGTTTTTTTTGTTAGTATGTTTAAATTAAAAATATGTTTTGTTTATAGTTTGCTTGCTTTTAGTAGTCGGTTTCTTAGTTTTGTTGCATAGCGATAAGGATGCTATCATTCTATCAATTGTTTTTTTTTGTTAGTATGTTTAAAATATGTATTGTTTATTGCTTGGTTGTTTTTAAGAGTCGGTTTCTTCTTGTAACTATTTATCTCAATTTTGGTATATCCAGAATAATAGATTTTGGGGAAATTGAGTAATTTAACCCTTATAAACGAGTATTTAAATCAATATAACCACAATAATTTTTTTTAAATGATCACTTTCTCCGGAATATCGTATTCTGGAGTAGGTACGACCATTCCAGAGTTGAGGTCATTCGAATGTATCTGGTTCGAAATCTAACAATCATACATTATGAGGATTATTAACGATAGTGGTGTAAAATATTTTATTAGTTTTGTTAGTAGTATGCCTCCTAACATAGTACAATTGTTTTTTGTTAATAATTTATGGAAAGCGATATACATTGATTAGCCGGGGAAATCATTATGGTGGAAATGAGTCTTCCGATGCTGGAACTAACCAAATTTGTGATTTATTATTTATGACAACCAACCATGTTATTTCTTACAATGGCCCTGTAGATAAGGGTGATTATAGGTCTAAAGGTAAGGTTGTTGATGATGCTTCTCCGGCAGTTGATCTTGATGAATCTACAAATGATGAGCAAAAACTAATGTTGTTGGTTGATAATGGTATTATAATTCCATATGGAGTGCCAACTGAACATTTTTAGAGTTAAACTGAATTTGATGGTGATGATATTGAAGATGAAGGGGAGCAAACTCAGCCCTTAAAACCCTGAAAACCACAAGAGGAAAGTTACCTTATTATTTTTCCGATTTTGAAGAAACACAAACCACTCATTCATTGGGGTATGCCTGAACTTTACCATTGCCCGAATTAGTTCAACAAAAATGTAAAGGTGTCACAGTCCACAATTATACTTCTTATGTGAAGAACTATCAATTCTTCGAAAGCAAAGAAGAACTTAAGCTTAACTTAGGATTCAAAAGTGTTACTGTAGGCTTCCAATATAAAGTGACAAAATCTACAAAAGACAGGTTTGAAGCTATTTGCTTTATGGAAAATTGTGACTGGAGGATATGGACAACAAAAAGTAAAAATATTGATACATTTTAAGTGGTCAAACTATCGGAGAGACACACTTTCCCAAACACACAGCTACGTCCCCATCACCGGTAATCCAGCAAAAAGGTATTAGGTTACTTCTTGAAGGGCATATTAGCTAATAGTACATATAATATGTTGCGGGGGAAATAGATACAACGAACTTTATATGACCATCTTAGTAGCGTACATATTACATACCGACAAGCATGGAGTGCTAAAATGTATGCTTTAAATTTGTTGAAAAGGACCCCTGAAGAAAGCTTTCAAAGACTTCCTTTATATTATTACAATTTGGAGAAAAAGAATATGGGGACGGTTGCACATATAAAGTTATGTTATGACAAAAAAAAATTGAATACCTTTTCATGGCTATCGGTGGCGCGGTAATATTTTCTTGTACAATGAGTTCTTTAAATTTATTGTTGCTACACATGTGTTCACTTTAACGAATAATATATCAATAATTATTATTTTGTAGATTTGAGCATTTCAAATATATTTGTGTCCTATTATTGTCATTGATGGAGCACACCTTAAAGGGAAATACTTAGGCACGATGTTCCTAGTAGTAAACATGGATGGTAATAACAAAATCCTCCCTATTGAATTTGTTGTTGGGAAAACTGGGGAGTCATAGATATGGGTTTGATCAAGACTCAAAGAATGTATTGGCATGGGGGCTTAGTGGGATGGGGGGGAGTGGGCAACTGCACAAGGCCTAATTTTTTTGAGTATATATTTTTATTTAAAAATACAAAATTATAATAAAGATAATGACCCTTTTTCTTGTTCGTCCTGAGCCTTTAAGAATATTTCATTTTTCAGGACCGGCCATGTGTATTGAGGACATGTCCTCTTTGGCTATCATATCAGATAAATCCAATTCAATTGAAATGATCATTCAAGCTATGTTTCCAAATGCATATCATAGACTCTGTTATCGCCATTTGTTGATGAATATGAGAATGAAGATCGGAAAATAAGAGATAACCAAGATTTTGTTTTGGGAGGCTGCAAAAGCTTACCGACAGTCTGATTTAAAAAAAAATATTTGGTAGGCTACATCGTTCCCTAAACGAAGATTGCCGTACATGGATAGACACAATCGGTTATGGGAACCGGGTGAGGTTGTTTTTCCTTGTGGTTCAGTCTAATATTATGACATCAAATAGCGTCGATTCCATCAATGCCTTATCAAGAGATGCACAAAAACTACCAATAACAATGTTGATTGATTTTTTTCGAGCAACTATGCAACAATGTTGGTGTTAACGTCGTAATGTTAGAGGTAATTATTTGTATTATAATACTTCCATGAGAATTGTACTATAATTTATTGTGCATAACAAGATATATGTAAATCTTTAGTATAGCTAAAAACAAAAAAGATATTATTGAGTATGCTGAGAAGGTTATCGATAGGAGGATCAACAAATCCTTTGGTTTTCGGGTATACCAGATTGATCAAAGTAGATATGAGGTGACTGACCAAATGAAAAATGGTATAGTAAAATTGGAATCTCGTTGGTGCACGTGTTGGAGATGCCAATTGTCAGGTATACCTTATTCTCATGCTATGACAGTATTCAAGGAACTGAGATATCAACATTGCAGTACATGAGTTTCATCATACTTCAAAATGGAAATATATTTGATAAACATATATAGAGATTGTGCTTCTTGTGCCAGTTCCATCCGAATTCGAAGAACCGGTTGAATTCATGGTTGTATTACCATCATTGATGGACAAACGACAAGTTAGACGACCACAAAACCATAACTGTATCCCTTCCCAAGATGAAGGTCTTATTTAGAAAAAATGAAGTCGTTGTCAAATGATTGGTCACACAAGCAGGAACTGTGACACTCAGTTTCTTGCTGATTCAACAAAAAATTAATCTTGAAGTAGGACCAAGTCAAGTGTCAATAGTAAAACTAAGTCAAAGAGTAGATCTAACTTCAAAACTAGTCAAAAAAGTAATCATCGGTATGATATTAGTTGATCTAAAAAACTCGTAATGATGTTTGTATGAAATTAGAATATTCTAGAAAATGTTGTTCGAAAGGATAAACTTGTTTTTGCTACATCGTGATAATGAAATTGTTTAAAACATACACAAGAAATTGTTTAAAACATATATCATAATTCAAATATCAGGGTAATCTGTAGCATATATCCATGGGGCACTCTTAGTCCACCACAAAGTACCATGCTCTTGCCGAGTAGGCTGCAACAATTCGTTGGCGGGGTGCTAAAACAATATATAAAGGTTAATGTTATGTTATTTTCTCATTAAAACTTATAGATTATAAGGCGAACTAAGATAAATACATTTCTCACATTAAGAATTTGTTCACAATCAGGAGCTTGTAAACGCCTCATACTAGGGGTATGCAACTACCTGAGGGATAACATCCGGTATAGGGGAACCAACTATACTATTGTTGGGAAATGTCTCCATGATACAAATCGAAAAAATTAAGATGTCAAAAAACTAACCAAAATAATTAAGTTACAATACTTTTTGATTAAAAACTATCATATCCCTGCAAAGTAAATGTATGTATAGTGTCGACTCTTGGCTCGTTAGGGTTCAAATGCCCTTCAATCTTATCAAAGACAGTATGCAGTTGTTTATAATTGAAATCCCATATCACTCTGCCTCATGGGTACATGTGTCAACAATTGCACTTAATAAGTATATGTATCATTTGATTTCTCGATACATGTAAATAGTTGTATACATGTTAAATTCATCTAATTTATAGACAATTACAAGAAGTTCATTATTAACTGGTTTTCGAGGGTATTTCTCCAATAATCCATGCTCTAGTATATACAACAGGGAGACTCTCACTGTGTCTGCATCACCTAATTAATGAAGTAAGTCATTGAACACGTGCACAAGGTCATCCATTCTCACCGAACGTGAAGGCGCCACAAATGGAAATATATAATCTCCAAATTGTTCAAAATCAGAAGTAGGGGAATAGTCCCTGAACCACAAGCCAATAATCAAGCAGAATGCTTCCCTGTCGATGCAAACTTGATATTCGTGTATCGGAAATAGAAGCTCATGTAGGTCAACTGGAGGTAAAGTAGTATACTCTTTGCACATAAGATAGTGACAAAGTAAATGGTGACATTTCACACCAACCGACATGTTCACATAATCATCAAAACATGATTGCCTAAACATTTCCGCACAAAATGGTCAGTTTTGTAAAGGACCATGATTTCTCACCCAAGGTCAGGTCTATAGATTTTTGTCACAACCACTTCGTATGTTCTGCCATTCTACAACCAAAAAAATCATTAATTAAGCATTTTGTATGTATGTTCCAGATCACAATTCCGGATAAAATCATTCTGGATTCATATTCCGAAATTTTTCCTCATATTTCGTATGAGTTCTAAGTATTTGTGATGTGTTATATGGATTCTGGACTCGTTCCGGACTAGTCAAAATTAGGATATTTGTAAGATTTTTTGATCTATCATACATATATAACCAAATGTAATTCGATAATTGCCTTTAAACCACTAAAAATCATAGGAAAACAAATAATACCTACATAATTGATACTAACTAAATGTAGGTTTTATCATATAATCTATATTAAATACATAATTCAATAGATAATGGAAACTTACATATAAAAAATGATACTCTTCATCGCTAGAAGACATTTAGAGTTGAATTTAGTAGACCGAAATAACTTAGTTCGAAATGGTGTCCAGTATGTAGTCTGAAACTAGTAACTTCGAAATGAACCTGGAAATGGTATTTATAGGAGGACCACAATATCGCGTCAGATCTTATACCCATTACCGATTTCGACATATGGGTCCGGAATGACCCATTCCTGACTTTGTGGTCATTTTTCAAAAAAAAAAATTACTTGTGGTTATTGTTTTTAAAATAAAATTAGAAAGTGGTTAGATTACTCAGTTTCCCTAGGTTTTAGGGGTTGCAAGAAGAAGTGCTAAGTGATATTTGTGTACTGTTCAATCATCTAAGAAGAAGTCATTATAACCGTTCGATTATCAAACAAGAAGTCTTTAAAAAAATAAATCGATGTG
Organism: Lactuca sativa; assembly: GCF_002870075.4. Lineage (NCBI taxonomy): Eukaryota > Viridiplantae > Streptophyta > Magnoliopsida > Asterales > Asteraceae > Lactuca > Lactuca sativa. Next base: position 54,843,873 of record NC_056628.2, on the reverse strand, counting down.
TAGATAAGAGGACCCAAATGTAACATCTTGTTTCCTATCATTTCTTATTTCAGGGCCATGTGTCCAAAGTCGATTGTGTAAAGGATTTAGGCTTTAAGGAGGTAATGTTAATACCTTTTGGAAGGAGGCAATGATGGTTGCGATATCTTAACCTTTGAATTGTATTTTGGGCCGAAGGGAAGAAAAGGGAAAGTCATAGGCCAAGTTCTTTCATGAAATATGGATTTTTATTCGAGAAGTTTTTAGTCCAAGATATCTATAAAATATTGTGGGGCTCTTCAATAGCTTTCCCTTGATATAAATATCGTCGAAAACGGAGCTGCAATGAAGAAGTTATAACCGTTAGAAGCTAGGAAGGTTTTGGGTTTAGTCTAGTACGTTGGGCGTACAGGGTGTATGATGGGCGTACTAGGAATGGATGATCATGGAGATTCAACCTGGTATACTGGGTGTATCAGGATTACGTTGGACGTATGTGATTAGAGCCCAAACCCTAATTCCAGGGTTTTGAGCCCTATTTAAGCTCTTTAACTTCCCCAAACCATTTCCATTCTTAGCCTCCACATCTCCAACGTCCTCCCTTGAAACCCTAACCCTAGTTTGAGCCTTATGAGCAAAAGAAGGTGTTTTTAAGTGTTCTTGGTGCATCTTGAAGACGAATGAGCTCATTTGATAACTGTTGGTTGCATTGGAGCTTGTAGATCTAGACGTTGTTCACCTTGATATTTCTTATGGAGGGGATTCACAGGTGAAAATAGTGCAGAAAAGGGATTGTATCGCAGTGTTTCTGTAATCCTCGATATTTCTCCAAGGTATTATTTAATTATTTTGTTGATTTGGGCTTGGATCCATTGGATCATTATTATTTGGGCTTAAGGGTGCCGTAGACAGGGCGTACCACCCTATGTACGCTCAGCGTACTAGTATGAGATGATCGTGCATACCATGCATGTACGCACAACGTACTAAAGAGTACGCAGGTGCGCAACATATGCATGCAATCCCCATACCCTAAATTTTAGGGTTGAGCCCTATATAAAAGAACATTATGTCTTGAAGACCATCCTCCCTCTCACCCTTAAGCAGCTCCCACGAAACCCTAATTCATTTATTGTGCGTTCTTGTGTTTGGAAGGCCTCTTGAGAGCATTGTTGGTGTTTTGATCCATTCTCCAAAGAAGTGAAGGTTGAAGCAAGGTGATGGTTTAAAGGAGAAGGTGTAGATTTGGGATTGTTGCTTCATTTCAGACCTTTTCAAGGTATAAATTCTTGAGCTTGCCTTATGAATGCTTAGATCTCTTGAGTTGAGTTTTTGAACCTCCTTGGTCCAAAGACTGAAGCTTTATTGTTTAAAATCATTTCCTAAGCTTAGGGTTGCCACCCTTGTTGTTATGAGAGTCCTTAAGTCATAAATATCCATCTTGGAAGTCTTGTAGCATCCATGTATGAGTTTTGTTCATTTTTAAGGGAGTAGGTTGTTATTTTTCAAGTTTGGGCCCATTTGGGGGCATGCAAGCCGCCAAGTAATCGACTTTATGGGTTACGACCCTTCAATGGACTCAAATCTGTGTTTGGAACTTCGGATCTTAAGGGATTAAGCTCTTTTTGAGATTATGCCTTAACAGGAGAGTACGTTTGGAGTACAAGCTCGTACGTGCAGCGTACAAGCCATGCAGCCTATACGCTAAGCGTACAGCTGAGTACGCTAGTGGATTTAGGCTGCTATCTTTTGGGCCTCGATTTCGGTTGTTTTCTTAGGATTGTGGATTAGGCCTCAGTGGGCCATCTGGAATCGACTCTTTGGGTTAAGAAAACGTTTTTGGGCCTTGGGTTAGGTCCATATGAAGGTATTGGGCCCAATTGGAAATCGGGCCGTATTTTGGGCCTTGTGGGATTAAATATCTCTTGTGGGTCATCGGTTATGATCTACAGTTTCATTTTGGACAAGAGTATGTTAGGGGTAAAAGGGTCTTTTACCCCAATGAGAAGTTGTGGTTAAGTGACTTAGATCCCGAACTTATCTAACTCGTATTTAATAATTGATAGCTGGGAGAATCATAGGACCAGCGGTCAGGGATGATCTGTATCATCCAACTTTGTGAGGTGAGTTTCCCTCCAGAATTGAACAGGTCGAAGGCATCAATGCCGACCCATGTATATGTTATCAGCGATGTTGGATGGAACTTGATAATTATTGCATGATTGGTTATACTTGTTGTCTGTGTGATACCTGTATGTGCTTGTTTGTCAAGTGAGTGTGGGTGGGGACCGTATCATATCATCTGTGAGTGTGGGTGGGGCCCGTATCTCACCGATTGTGGGCAGGGCCCGTATCTCATTGGGCAGGGCCCATTCTCCTAGTGGGCGGGGCCCGTATCTCCTCGAGTGCGGGTTGGACGTATCTCCTATGTGCATGATATGTGTAGTATGAGGTAGTTTGGGGAAATTCACTAAGGTTTGTGCTTACGGTTTTCAGTTTTGGTTTCATGTACTTCCGGTAGCAAAGGAAAGAGCTTAGGATGAGTGCATTCCATACACCTTGACGTTTTTTCCTAGGATGTTAATCTAATGTTTTGTTATGGATACTTTGATTTATGAACACGATTGGATGTTTTGACAAATGTTGTTATTTTGTAATTTTAAAACGAAATTTGGGACCACATTTACGTATGTTACAAGTTGGTATCAGAGCCTTGGTTTGAGGTATTCTGGCACACTCTTGGGTGTGTCTAAACTCAAACTGGGGACTTGGTATGGAAATTTTCAAAATAAAATCATTTTTATAAAAGGATTTTAAAAGAGGAAAAGGGTGTGGTGCATGCAAGCAACCGAGCTCTAGTAAGGTCTCCCAAATTACCCATACATGTTTATATTATAATACGAATTATGAATATGTGAATCTCGTGCTAGAGTAGGGAAAAAGGATCTAGGAGAGATGCATTTGTATACCTGTTATATGAGCTTATAGATTTGCATGCTAGTACTGATCAGTCAGTGATAGGATGACCTGATTAGGTTGTGCTCAGTTTTGTTTACTTGATGCTCAAATGTTGCTTGCTTTGTGATTTTAGGAGTTCTTGCTAATCTCATCTAGTTAGCAAGCAAATATGTTAAGTTACATATTATGGAAACTAAATAAGTTCATAAGGTTAGGTTTAGCTCTATTGTGCAGCTCTTGTCTGAGTCCAACCGTTGTAAGGAGAGGCCTCTCATTTGAAGAATTATCTAGTTTAGTAATATGTAATTATATATGTGAGCTAGTTAGAGGTGGTTAGCCTGAGTTCCTTCTGCAGCTGATGGCGGAGAGTGGTGTGGAGTCTGCCCTAGGAGGACCAAGGATGAGATTTAGTGTTGAGAACCCTAATTGTGAGGGATCTGTTGGTTATGGAGTAACTTGGCTGAGTGAAGGCACTTCTTGAGGAAAGCACGGATAGATGTAGAAGGTAGTATGGGCCCGTACTACTGGAAGCAGAGGATCCGTACTCAATTCAAGGAGGGTTGTAATGAAGCCAGGGAGCTTGTATAGTTATGATTTCCCCGATATGCATTGATGCTTATTCTAATAGTTTTATGGTCTATTTTCAGTATGGTGGTAATGTGAGGTAGGCCAATGGGCAGTTCCGGTGTCGTTGAGGGATTAGGCTCGGCTTCTGGTGCCGGACAACTTGACGACTAGACGAGGGAGTTTATCTCGTTTGAGATTACGCACAGTATCCTTGATCAGACTCCTGTGATTTTTGGTTCAGTCAAGGAGGGTATTCTGGAGCTTCTTGGTGAGAGATTGAGCGCTTTTCGCGTTGAGATTGTGGCTTTGATTGGGACGCGCTCTCTGACCTTCAAGGAGTTTCGGACTTTTGGAGCACCAGACTATCATGGGGCTAGGGACCCCATTGCGAGCAGCAGGTTGTTGGCGGATGTTGCCAATGCCTTCCATATTAGTCGTTGTCCTGAGGGGGACAATGTCAAACTAGCATGCTGCCTCTTGAAGGACATGGATCGTGATTGGTGGGAGGAGGTAGGGTATGCTATGGGAGGTGATGTTATTGATGCGATGACCTGGAGTGATTTATTGACTAGGTTCAGGACCGAGTTTGCACCAGTGATTGAGGTGCAACAGTTATCATGGGAGTTCCATGATCTTTGTCAGACTACTAAGATGGTGACTAAGATCACCGCCATGTTCAGGGAGAGGGGCCTTCTCGTTACACAGTATGTGGCAGAAGAGGAGATGAAAAAGGCCCGGTACCATGAGATGCTGAGGAGTGATATTCGGCAGTTTTTCAGCCGATCCAGCTGCAAGACGTTGGAGGATATGATAGTAAGGGCTCGGGAGAGGGAGATTGATTTAGAGATGGAGAGGAAGAGGAAACCAGATTTGGTAACTAGTGTTGAGGGCTCGGGAAAGAGGCTCAAGGTGGATTCCCGAGGGAAGGGCCAGTAGGGCAGAGGCCGCTACGGAAAGTGTGGTAGGACGCACGAGGGAGCGTGCAGGGTGGGTGGTTCTAGCTGCTTCAAGTGTGGCCGGACTGGTCATGTCAGCAGGGATTGTACTACTACCACCACCATCACCCTGATATATGATCTGATTTGCTTTCAGTGCAATCAGAGGGGCCATAAAAGGGACCAATGTTCGAGTTTAGTTGCAGTGGGACCAATGTCAGCACCCGCTCCTGCGACATTAAGGATTATTGACGACCGTCAAGGTCAGGCAAATGCGCCATCGGTGAAGAGCAGGGCATTCCAGATGACAGCAGAGGAGGTGCGTGCAGCTCACGACGTTGTGACGTGTATGTATCTTCTCATTATTTCTTTATTTATATTTTTTTGTCGCTTATTTTTATGTGTTTTATTATAGGATCGTTCCTTGTGAATGGTATATCTACTCTGGTATTTTTCAATTCATGGGATACCAGATCTTTGTATCGCTCGCGGTTAGCAATCGATTTGTTGGGGCTCCAGGGGAGATGGATTGTCCTCTTCACGTAGATATTGCATATGATAGGACTGTTCGTGTTGCAAGGGTTCATCGGGGGTTTACTCTTTAGTTGTTCGATGAGCAATATTCTGTGGATTTAGTCCCTATTCCCCTGGGAGGGAATAAGGTCATCATAGGCATGGACTGGTTGAGCCCCAATGGGGCGGTAATTGACTGCGAGTAGCAGTTAGTTCGCGTTCGGACCCCAAGTGGGGGAGGTTTGATGATTCAGGGAGAGAGGCCGCAGTGTGGGCCGACTTTGTGTTCATCAGCGAGAGCGAGGCGTTACCTTCAGCAGGGTTGTGCAAGGTATGTCACCTATGTTATGGATTGGATACTCAGGATAAGGGTAAGGCGACCGTGCATGATGTACCGATCATACGAGAGTATCCGGACGTGTTCCCAGAGGATTTGCTTGGGGTACCTCCGGAGTGACAGATGGAGTTTAGGATTGACCTAGTTCCTGGTGCGGCTCTGATAGCCAAGGCAACATATCGGTTGGCTCCTCCCGAGATGCAGGAGTTGTCTACACAGTTGCATGATCTGTTAGACAATGGATTCATCAAGCCGAGTAGTTCGCCATGGGTAGCCCCAATTCTGTTTGTGAAGAAGAATGAAGGGTCACATCGGATGTGTATAGATTACCGGGAATTGAATAAGGTGACAGTAAAGATCTGTTATCCCCTCCCAAGGATTGACAATTTATTAGACCAGCTACAGGGTGTATCTTGGTTCTCCAAGATTGATAGGTGATCGGGTTATCACCAGATGCGAGTCAGGGACGACGATGTGCAGAAGATGTGACATCTCCAAAATCTCGGCCAGAAAAGACCGATTTTCATTTATGCTTTTAAAATAATTTCAGAGTAAATCCTTTTGATTTGAAAGAGTTGCGGAATTTGTTCCCAAAAACAAAACATGATAAAACAATGTTTACCAAAGCATTTCATAAAAGAAATGTATTTTCATTATATAATCAAAACTCGGGGTGTCATGTTTCGATACAGACCAATAAGCATAAACGATAACATTACAAGTCATTCAACAAATATATACATATACAGACTTGTAAACAAAACAACTTGATGGTTCATCCATCTTATGCCCCCGCGCCACTTCCTGTAATACAAATAAAACTGAGTGGGTCAGGCTTGGGAGCCTGGTGAGCATATAGGGTTTTCAACCCACAATAAATAATTATATTTAATTTCCACCAACCAACAATAACCCAACTACCCATTCCCGTTATTCTCACTCTATGTCCCTAAAACAACTAACATAAGGGACCTAGTCTAAGAATATTTCATCGGGGAGACAACACATGCTTCGGGGGTTCCTCAGCAATATAAGTCAAATAAGGCAACCATGAGGGGGATGGAGTACAGCGAATGAACACCCAAGTTCATTAACACCTACAGGTGGCGAACCTGCTAATGTTTCCACGAGACTATCTAGAAATGTCTGTGGTCGTCATATAAACTCCGCTAAATGACTAAATCAAACAACAACGAGTCCTCTCATCTGTTTATTACACACCAACTCTCTACCCATGTTCTACCCAACATATTAGTAGATAAAAATATAAATTTGTATACATAGATAAAAACCTGTATAGCATGCTTTGATCAATACATATTCCACATAACAGATGAGGCACACACACATAACACGTATTTCATAGAAAACAAATCAGATCTATGAGATAGAAGAGAGTGAATATACATTCACACATATAACACAAAATATACACATAACACGTATTTCGTATAAAATACTTCATAATTATGCGTTAGAAGAAAGTGACCACACATTCACACCTATAAACAACAATATACTTAATACACTCGAACCATACTTGTATTATTATCGTGTTTGTGAAAGGTAGTATACACTCACTTGATCAGAAGATGATCAGACAGCACTACGGCTTGCAGAAGTAGTAATCCTCAGAAGATCTGGAAGATCTTCACAAAAATCGAACTTCTCGCGGACAGAGCTTCGGCTCGGGAATCGCACTTCTCGGGATCTTCAGGATCTTGGGACTTGCTTCGGGACTCAGGAATATTACCAGGGCTTCGGGGTACTTCTGACACGCAAATCGAGGTAAAACGGGAGAGAGAGAAGAGAGAAAAATAGCAAAAGAGTCGGCTGCCCTCGCATCCTATTTATAGGAGGCTAGAGCCTCGAAGTACGCAGGGCGTACTGGTCCGAAATCGTCATTGCTTACGTATCCGAAGTGCTCGAGTGCGAGTGTCGACATTCCTCGGTGTACGCGGGGCGTACTTCGGATGAGTCCGATGACTCCTCTTCGGATAATGCCGGATTTTCCAATTAAATTTAAATACAAATTATTTAATAACTTCGGAAATTCATATCTCCTTCATACGAACTCCGTTTTCGACGTTCTTTATATCCACGCGAAGGTGAGACTACGCTCCACAACTTTCGTTTAGACTCCGTCGGCTAATTTTAACTTTATTTTTATTATTTATTTTTAATAGGTCGGGACAGAAAAACTACATTATAAATTCATAACTTCTTCGTTTGACGTCCGTTCTCGCCTAACTTTTTATCGCTTCGATACCAACAACGAGATCTTCGATTCTCGTTTAGATCGATTCGACTAAAAACCGCTTGATCTCAAATTGAGTATTTCAGGCTGCATACCGCTAAGTCGAAACTTCAGTAAATCATAACTTCCTCATACGAAATCAGATTTGGGCGTTCTTTATATATTCGGAAACCTCGTTTCAACTACTACAACATTATCCAAAGATAACGAGTTAATTTTACACTTAAATTTTGACGCTTATTTTTATTCTTAATTAATCAAACCACATAATTAATCAATTAAGCACAAAACACATAATACTCAAATAATACAATCGTATTATTTCAAAACGGGTTACAAAGGTTAACCTAGACTATTACATTGCTAAAAATGGCAGGCCCGGAAACACAAGTGTTACAATTCTCTCCACCTTAGAATGATTCCGTCCCCGGAATCACACATCAACAAACAAATGCGGATAGCGAATCAACATGTCACTCTCTGTCTCCCAGGTGAGATTCGGCCCATTAGTGTGTTTCCATCGGACAAGCACTAACCCAACCATTTTGCGTCGCAACTTCTTAGTCTTTCGGTCAACAATTGCCTCTGGTTCTTCAATCAACCTTTTGTTTTCATCAATTCTCAATTCAGAAATTGGAATTATATCGGGAACTTCTCCCGTGAACTTCCTCAAATAACACACATGAAAAGTGTTGTGAATTCCATTCAGTTCTTCGGGTAATTCGAGCTTGTAATCTTGGTTCCCAATCCTCTAAAGAACTTTAAACGGTCCAATAAACCTTGGACTCAACTTTCCCCTTTTACCAATTCTTATAAGTCCCTTCCACGGCGAGACTTTAAGCAAAACCGAATCTCCAACTTCCACTACTAGAAAAACAGCCTTTTACGACGCTCATTGCGCGTCGTAAAAGGCTCAGACGACGCGCAAATGCGCGTCAAGGAAGGCCTTATCATAAAGAGAGACGACGCGCATTTACGACGCTCATTTACGACGCGCAATTACGATGCGCGTTTACGATACACAATGCGTATCAAGGAAGGCCCTGTCATAAAGGAAGACGACACGCATTCGCGTGTCGTAACCTTACGACACGCGTGTTAATGACACGCAACGCGTATCAAGAAAGCCCTTGTCAAGAAAGGCCATGTCATAAATGAAGATGACACACATTTTTGCATATCGTAATTTTAATTTTTTTTTTTAAAAAAATATTTATAGATTTACTGATTTTCAAATTAAATTTGCATTTCATGTCTCATAATACAAAAAAATACAATACATTGCACAAAAGTTAATGTCATACAAATAATCATTCCAATAGTAGACAAATGTAATACATCAAATAATCATTCCAATAGTAGACAAATGTAACATTTCAACATTTTTTAATGTAATTAATTAAATTATTAGCCAAATTTCTTAAACTACCAACATACTTTTCTATGAAGAGCATTAACACTATTCTTTTCCATCAAAAACTTCAAAACCTGCATAATTAAATTAATGTTTAATCAGCTACAGGTCAATAAGGTAGGTTTAAGAAAAAGATTTTCATAATAATTAGATTCTACTTACCACTGTTGTTAATGACATTGAAAGAAGCAGCCCAACAAACACCCCATCAGAAGGATTACTACCACATAACCGTTGATATTTGATACTTTATTACTAAATGAAACAAAAAACAAAGTTAAAAAGTAAACAAAATCAGAAGATTTTAGTCAAACTTACAGAGGCTGTAATTCCAAATATTACTAAATGACATTGATTGAACAACCTGCAAATTTACCATTTTGTCCCTATGAGATTCACTACTGAACACATTCTACAGTTTGTAAACTATAATATATATATATATATATATATATATATATATATATATATATATATATATATATAATCATTGTGAAAAGCAAGAAATTAGAAGTGGAAATTTCTGAATGTATTATTCCCATCAGATGTTGAAAAATGCTCAAAATTTGACAACAAGACACGAAACTAGTGAAGCCTTTTCTGAAGCACAACATTGAAAACGTTGCAAATCTAGATAAAACTTATATATATAAGATGGTTTAAGCTATCAAATTACCTTTTAGAACCAACCACGTCTACCAAATTTAACCTTCCAAACCAAAGGTGAGTCACGGAATCCTTTACCCTATATTGACACAATGTTCATATCTGTTCCTGCCTCTTTCCTATTTGCAGCACCCTAATAAAGCATGCAAACTAATTTTAAATCTGATATAATCATAAATAAGTGGTAACAAAGTTTAAAGTTTCACTATATTGACACATGCACCTGCAGTAAAAGGCAAATCTGAATAAGAACAAACTTTATACATATATACAAGCAAGTATTGTAATACACAATAACAATAACAAATATCAAATTACCCTTTGCTTACCTTTTCTTATGGCCACCTCCAAAAGTGAGAATTTGATAAAAGATTTAGGTCACGCATTCTCTCATCAAGCTTTGTATCCAAAAGTGAGAATTTGATAAAAGATTTAAAAAGTGGGAAAATATCAAGAATATAGAGGATAATACATTAAGAAAAAAAAATTACCTTCACAAAGAGCAAGTTTCAACCTTCTTCCCCAACAATGTTTGAAAGCAAAAAGCTCATATATATCGATCTCTGCTAAAAGGATATCTATTGCTTGATGATCTTTCTGCAAATTGAAGTACATAATATATTAGGCATATGATAATAAGGAGAGAATTATCTTTTTGTTTTCATTTTTTATTTTTAATGCTCCTTTCACTCCTGTAATCCAACACATAACAGGATAAATAAATAAATAAAAACTAATAGAGATTAATGTTCTCCAAAATGAAGAATATGATATTTGATAAGATTGTATAGTAGTTAGAATACATACATCCCCAAATGCAACAAACTTTTCCTGAATTGGATCTTGCAAGTGATCTTCAGCCTCTTCTTCAATAATTTCTGATATTATAGAACATGACAAACCTGGATAACTTTTGATTGAATAATATCAACCACATCTTTCTCTTGATATTTCCTCTCAACATTCCTGGAGTCTTGGAGTCATTGCATTCATTAAAGCTTCCTGAATATGTAATAAAACCATGGAAAATTACTATTTAATAATAATGTTAAATTATAATGTTAAATTTAATATGCATAAAAAAGAGAACCTCATTTAAGTCAGGTTTAAAATAATCTTAATGATTTACAGTAATGTTTCCACAAATGCCCCTTCCACATGGTGAAGCACAGGTGCATGTTCCTCCCCTGACTCCATCCGTAATTTATGTATCTATATATATTTTTTAAACATCATTTATCCGGTCAACACTTGATCTTAAAAAACAAAGCCTCAATAGCTATCAGTGTACTAATTAAAACCCATACATTGCTGAGAAATTGAAAAGCCTTCTCGATCCCTTAGTTACTAAAGAGCATATGGAGACTGGTATTCTCTGAATCACATCAACAGCTGCTCCAGACCTGATATTCTCTGCATCACATCAACATCTCACTGTAAAATCAATGAGTGTAACAATTTTTTTTATAGTTTTACTTTTGAAGATCATTAAGATTTGAAGACCATACCTTTGCACCACATAAAACTAGAAGACATAGAGAGCTAGAGTCCATAACCTTAACAGCCCCACCTAAGGAGATTGAGTGATCCTTTTCATTTTGATCCCATTTGTCAAAAACATACAATCAGAATTAAGAACAATATTTTATAATAAAAATAGGGGAAAATCTATAACAAGATGAAAGTGACAATGAAGTGAATTGACATTCTAACTTGTTTCTTGAGGATAGAGTGCAACTTCAAGTCCTGATTCAGGTGTTGTATCATTATCAAATCAATTTAAAAATGAAATTCAGCCATTTATGATGTTCACCCATCATTATCAAATCAATTTATGTCTCGCCAAAGTTTCTTATCATTCTTGTAACCAGGCAGTATGCCGCTAGAGTCTGGACAATATTTACAGTGCAAGGAGACAATGAAATAGCTTTTTTCAACAATATCTTAATATTGAAGTGCGATAAGAATGTTCCAGAAAAAGTGAGTAATGAAGGATAGCTTTGTGTAATGAAATGTAGCTTATATCAACATATAATCAACTTTGGTTTAAAAAAAATCAACTATATAGATGAAATGAACTTGAAAAAAAATCAACTATATAGATGAAACATGAATATTTGTGTAAATTCATAGTTTTTATTATTATTATTATTTAGGTCTAAATAATCAAGATTCGTAAGTTGGAGACATGGAGATTCATGGAATGAAGATTTCTATATTAGATGGAGACAATGAGAATCAGTCCATAATAGTTTAGATGATAAATTACAGAAAAAAAATAGATAAAGAGCAATGGGGAATAATTCTTTTTGAATACTTCTGCAACAAACCCAGATAAATAATTCGAGAAAATTCGTAAATTGTTTCTCAAAAACTTGAGAATTATTCTCATTCTGTCATAAATAGAAAAGAAAGAAGATTCCCACTTTTATTGTCAGAAATTGGCATACAATCCATAACATACAAAAGTAATAAATCTTCCCCCCAAAACTAAACCCTAATTGATTCTTCAACAAAAATATGAACACCCATTGAAATTTCTTGACCATAATAAAATATCATTAATTTCAAATCCAACCGTTGGATATTGACCAATGAATTAACAGGTATACTTCGACTGCCAAATGCAAAAAAGTCATTTTAATAGCGATTTTTTAAGTTTTTTGAGTTCAAATCCGCGTTCAATAATGAAATACTTTACTTTAGTAAATGTCTCTTTTAAATTTAAAATAATCCAACAAATTCACACAAACACGCATAAACAGTTTAAATTCTGGTACTTTAAACACATATAGAAGAAAATTAGAAACTTTCTACGATTTCTCAATAACCCAAAAGAGAAAACCACATAAACAGTATTATATATGTGGTTATGTTGAAGATAAGTCACAAAAACAATGTTTCGAACCCTTAAATTTCTCAAGTTTTTGCAAAATTTTCATGAACTAATAAGCACTTACAAGAAAGAGAGTTCGGGCATTGAGCTGACCTGATGAATCAGAATCAGATTTAGAACTTTAGAAATTTGATATGTATCCCCAATCAGCTGCTGCCTCTTCGACTTCAACTCTCATGATATACATGTAAATTTAGCAAAAAAGGATAGATTATGTCTTCAGTATCAAGATTTTGACTAAACGAGTAGAAGAAAACAACATGTTTTGAGGGTGCTTAGTCGAATACAGGAGAGGTGCCATCCGTAGGCCAGCAGCTACAACATTGTGAAATTGAGGCCAGGATTTAAGTTCTTGTATATTCCTTATATTTGGATCCAAGTTAACCTATGAAGCATGAAAAGAGTAAGATTTAAAATTAATGTACAGATAAATATTCCTTTTTTTCACAAAACAATAAGCACGACTTCCAAAGTCTTGATCCAAAAATATAGGTAGCTTACAACAATATGCCTATAAAAGTCGTGTTCTTTTTTTTCTCCTTTAAAGTGCTAATCTTTTGGATATGACAGAATGCCACACCATTGAGATAGTCACCCATGCATGTTTGAAAGAAATAGTAATTGTTTCAGATAAAAGGTACATAAACTAGCACTATAACTCTAAACAAACAAACATGTGTCCCTGTAGCTCGGGACATTTTTTCTTGCTCCTGAAGAGCTTCTTCCACTCTCTGAACTGCAGCTCTAGCTTTCTCAATTTCAGTTCTTGCAAAAGCTCTCTCTTCACCAACAAGCTTTTTTTTGCATCTTCTAAAGCCTGCACTTGCTTGGGTAGTTCTTCAAGTTTGCTGCTATTACCCTTTGAAAAAGATTTGTTTAATAATATATTAACTCTTAACATATTAAATAAAAACAATAAAAAAATAAAATTAAATAGACCATACCAATTTCCCTGAAATGACACAATGTGATTCAGTGTCTACTGCCCTGCTTTCCCTACAAATTTAATCTCATCAAGTAGGTTTGGTTTGGCTATATCTCTTTTTTCATGAATCCGTACAGTATAACTGTTCTGAAGTGTTGTTTCTTGTTTACATAATAGCTTAATAGGGACAGGATTTAATCTGTTATATATGGGTGTTCCATGTCTTTATGCTGACCATATATGGATGTAATCATGTAAATCACAACTTTGAAAAAATATTAAGATAAAGTCCAGAAGACCAGAAGTCTGAAAAATAGAAGCATAAGCAAGTAAATAAACTATCATACCTTAAACCACGATATACAATACGCCCTAACTCAATAGCAGATTCTCCTGGACGGCCTGACTCGAATGAAGGATCTGCCATGGGTGAGAACTCAATGTAGATTGCAAGTGTCCTTTCACTAGGCTTGTCTCGATAAGGTTGTACTAGTTGTCCTGTGACAAATCCCATAACTCGAGTATGTCCAAGCTGGATCTCTGATGAACCATCTTCTCTACAATATGAAAAACTCATCGTTCATCAACAAACCATTTACTTTTAGCCAACAGAATACGAAATCAAGGGATGACTTTGGGATTTCTTACCTTCCGAAGACAATAGATAGTTTTCTATAATCGAAGGACGGCTACCATCAACTCTAAGGTCAGATAGTAATGCAAACTCGATGAATTTCTTCTCATTCACCGACACTGTTACACTAGGGTTTATAAGGGAGAAGATTGATGAAGAAGTTGAAACCAATGAGAGAATGAAAGCATACATACCTACTTGCCTGTAGACGGAGTAGTTGTTGCTGGTTGTTGCAGACGCGGGTGGTGGCGGTTTTTCGTCTCTTCGCTTTGAGTCGATGAGAGGGTTTTAGGAGGGTTTGGACCCAAATCGATTTATATCTAGGCCTCCATGGTTGACTTACTGAAGATGGTGAAGCGGATCGGAGAAGAGGGAGAGGGGAGAATCGATGGCGGAGATGAAAGAAGAAAGAAGGTAGAAAAGAGGGTTTTCAAAATTTTAGGGATTTCGTTTTCCCCGGTATCTACTAAACACGCGTTTCTTTAAAATTATAAAGCAACACTTATAGAAGACGCACATTTTAGATAAAGTGACCTCCGTGTTTTTAATTTTTTTACATTAGACACTAATATAAGGGCACGCAATAATGCGTGACCTAAATCCTTAAATTTTTTGAAGAGATGATACTTTTTTAATGTCACTCTCTTTTGCGTAACATAAATCAATGAGTGTCGTGGTTTGCGCGTCATAAAAGGGTCTTTTTCTTGTAGTGAATTCGAAGGTCATTGGCCTTCGCTTCTTGTCAGCATAGCTCTTTTGACGATCTTAAGCTGCTAACATTCTTTCCCTGATCACTTTCAACTTCGCAGCAGTCTGATGGACCATCTCGGGTCCCATAAACTACTTTTCCCCAGCCTCAAGCCAACAAGACGGCGTACGACACTTCTGTCCGTACAAAGCTTGATAAGGTGCCATCTTAATGCTTGAGTGAAAACTATTATTATAGGAAAATTCTACCAATGGTAAATGTTCATCCCAATTACCTAGGAATTCCAAGGTACATGCTCTTAGCATATCTTCAAGTGTTTGTATCGTTCTTTCACTCTGACCATCAGTCTGCGGATGGTAAGCTGTACTTAAACACAACTTGGTACCCAATTCCTCTTGTAGACTTTTCCAAAACCTCGAGGTGAAATGGCTATCACGATCCAACACAATCGTTAACGGAACACCGTGAAGTCTCACAATTTCCTTCATGTAAGAATTCGCAAGGTTTTCCATAGACCATTTCTCCTTGGCTGCTATGAAATGCGCACTCTTAGTGAATCGATCAATGACCACCCAAATCATGTCGTGACCATTCTTTGTTCTGGGCAGTTTAGTGACAAAATCCATAGCAATGTCTTCCCACTTACCCATAGGCACAGGCAATGGTTCTAAACTCCCGTACGGTTTCTGATGTTGTGTCTTGACTCTCGCACAAGTCACACACTCAGCCACATACTTTGTGACATCAAGCTTCATCGTCGGCCACCAGTAGTAGGGTTTCAGGTCCCTATACATTTTAGTGCTACCAGGATGAATCGAGTACATGGTTTTGTGAGCTTCTTCCATCAGAAGACCCCTAATTCCTCCTGACTTAGGTACCCAAATACGATCTTGGAATGCCTTCAGTCCATGACTGTTTACACCGAACATCAACGTTTTGCCCAAACGTTCCTCCTTTCGGTCATTCCTTTCAGAAGCTTCCTCTTGAGCTTTCTTTATACTTTCCACAATGGTCGAGACAACTTCAATTCTCAACGCTCTTGGCCTTTTCCTTTCAAGATTGACTTTCCGACTGAGAGCATCAGCAACAACATTAGCTTTACCGGGATGGTAAAGTATCTCACAGTCGTAGTTCTTGAGTAACTCTAGCCAGCGTCGTTGCCTCATATTTAACTCTTTTTGATTAAAGAGATATTGGAGACTCTTATGATCAGTGAAAATTTTACACTTCGTGCCATAGAGGTAATACCTCCATATTTTCAGAGCGAAAACTACCGCTGGCAACTCCAAATCATGAGTCGGGTAATTCTTTTCATGCTCCTTCAGCTGTCGAGACGCATATGCTATCACCTTTTCTCTTTGGGTCAAAACACAACCCAATCCAACCCCAGACGCATCGCTATAAACAGCGAAGTCTTCAACTCCATCGGGTAAAGAAAGTATCGGTGCCTCACATAGTTTCTTCTTTAGTTGCTCGAATGCTTCTTTATGCTTATCACTCCAAGCATAAGTAGCTCCATTGTGGGTCAAAGCTTTTAATGGAGTAGCAATCGAAGAAAAGCCTTGGATAAACCTTCGGTAATATCCGGCTAATCCTAAAAAGCTTCGGACCTCCGTGGGACTTTTCGGTTGTTCCCACTTCATCACAGCTTCAATCTTTGCTGGATCAACCATTATCCCTTCTTGGCTGACCACGTGACCCAAGAATTGGACTTCACGAATCCAAAAATCACACTTAGAGAACTTTGCATACAGCTTCTCCTTCTTCAAGACTTCTAACACTTCTCGCAAGTGTCTGCCATGCTCCTCTTGGCTTTTCGAGTAAATCAGAATGTCATCTATGGACACTATCACAGATTTATCAAGGAACGGATTACAAACCCTATTCATCAAATCCATGAACGCTGCTGGAGCATTGGTTAGTCCAAACGACATAACCAAGAACTCGTAGTGTCCATATCTAGTTCTGAATGCAGTCTTCTCGATATCTTGCTCTCTTACTTTTAGCTGATGATATCCTGACCATAGATCGATCTTCGAGAAATAGCTCGAACCTTGCAATTGATCAAATAGGTCATCAATCCTCGGCAACGGATATCTATTCTTTATTGTTGCCTTGTTCAGCTCTCTGTAATCAATGCACATTCTCATACTTCCATCTTTCTTCTTCACAAATAACACC
This sequence comes from Lactuca sativa, assembly GCF_002870075.4. Classification (NCBI taxonomy): domain Eukaryota; kingdom Viridiplantae; phylum Streptophyta; class Magnoliopsida; order Asterales; family Asteraceae; genus Lactuca; species Lactuca sativa. Next base: position 54,826,902 of record NC_056628.2, on the reverse strand, counting down.
GGAGCTTCCCAGGGTGATGAACTACGTCTAATGAAACCTTTGTCCAATAACTCCTGAAGTTGCATCATTAGCTCCTGCATCTCCGTCGGTGCTAGTCGGTAAGGTGCTTTTGCTATTGGCGTGGTCCCTGGTAACAAGTCTATTCTGAACTCCACTTGTCTATTAGGTGGTAATCCAAGAAGATCTTCGGGAAATACTTCCGGATACTCACACACCACTGGAATACTCTGCATCACCTTCTTTTCTTTCTTAGCATCAATCACGAATGCTAAATATGATGTACATCCCTTGGTCAAACACTTTCTGGCTTTCATTAGGGAAATGATTCCAGAATTTACTCGCCGTTTGTCCCCGTACACCATAAATGAATCCTTCCCAGGCGGGTTTACTTTAACTATCTTCTTCTTGCACAATATTTCGGCATCATTGGCGCTAAGCCAATCCGTTCCCAACACGATGTCGAAACCATTAAGCTCGATAGGCAATAATTCCTCGTGAAACTTATTCCCATTAAGGTCGATTAAGATGTTTTTTTATACGATGGCTAACAGGTACAAACTTGCCACTAGCTACTTCGACTAATAAAGCATCATCTAGTCTATCAACAGGAAAAGCTAGCTTTCTACCAAACTCATGCGAAATAAAGGAGTAGTTGGCTCCAAAATCAAACAAAATTTGAGCAGGTAATTCGTTTACGAGAAAGGTACCTGAAGCGACATCAGCTTCATCTTTCGCAGCCTCAAGTGTCATCTGGAAGGCTCTCGCCTTCGGCTTTGGTGGAATGTTGGGCTTTGATGCCTCCTTCTTCTTCGGACAGTCTTTCAAAATATGCCCCTCTTCATTACAACCAAAACACATCCTTTTTTTGTTCGGACACTCATTGGCAAAATGCCCAATTTTTCCGCACTTGTAGCAGGTTACATCCTCGCTACATTTCCCAAAGTGCTTTTTCTTACACTTATCACACCACTTCGCTTCGCCTCCTTTTCCTCCAAACTTTTTCGAATCAGATTTCAAAAATTTGCTTTTCTTACTGGAACCAGATGTTCCCTCAAACTTTCTCTTCTCACCAACCTCAACCTCGTCGGTGGTTCTCCCCTTAATCATGTTCTCAACAGACTTGGCAGCCTAGATAGCTGCCTCTAGAGTATGTGTCTGACGTACTGGCACCTCGTACTCCCATGGGAGTCCCTTCGCATACCGGTCCACCTTTTTCAACTCGTCTGGGACGATACGCAAGGAAAACTCCATCTTATCGGTGAAGTTATTGGTGTATTCATCAACTGACATGCTGCCTTTCGTCAATGCCAAAAACTTATTCTCTAGTTCTAACAGATTTTAAGCCGAGCAGAACTTGCGCTTGAACTGCACCAAAAATTCTGCCCATGTCAATTGCAGTGGCTCATTAGGGCTCAAAGTCTTCCCAAGAGTGTTCCACCAACGAACGGCTCCACCTCGGAATTGTCGCACTGCATAGATAGTCTGCAACTTGCCTCTGCAGCCACAAGTCATGAAGGCTAACTCCATTTCGGAGATCCAACCCATAACTCCAATCGGATCCTCCTTTCCATTGAAGGTCGATGGTTTGCAAGTTAGAAAGTCCTTGTACTTGCATCCCATTCCATCATTCCTTCCATCATGGTTGTTTTGCCTAACTATCGGTGGGTTGGCTTGACTAATAGACCCACTGAAGTTTCCACCTTCCGAGTGCCCTTCATTTAATTCAGGCTCTTCCACACGAATTGACAGTTCTTCACGATTTTGTTAAAGCAACCGTCTAGTTTCATCCATCTGACGATCCAACATTGTTTGAATCATCATTTGCACACCAGCCATGGTTATTGGCTCATGTGCTGCTGCTACGACAGGTATTTGCTCAATCACTGGTGGTTGATTCCTGTTTTCATCAGCATTTCCAACTCCACTTCTGGTTCTCACCATTTTGATCTACACACTGAATAAGGTGAAATTAGATCCTCATTCACGATAGATATTCAAATCATCCATATCACTCTGAAACGTTTACATGCTAGTTCTAAATTCGTAGACGTACGCCTAGAATCCTACACACATAAGGTTTCTAGATCCGGTCGGCAACAGACCATAGATCCGAACAAATAATATCATATATGGCAACATATAACATTTAGCACATAAAAGCATTTTAGGCAACTTCCCTAAAATAAACTAGTGCTCGTGTCTAAAACATAACAGACACACATCTCAAAATTTCACTTAGCATTCTAAGTTTAAGTCTAGAAATCCTACAAATTCCTAGTTTGCTTAAACTAATGCTCTGATACCAACTGTGACATCCCCAAAATCTCGGCCAGAAAAGACCGATTTTCATTTATGCTTTTAAAATAATTTTAGAGTAAATCCTTTTGATTTGAAAGAGTTGCGGAATTTGTTCCCAAAAATAAAACATGATAAAACAATGTTTACCAAAGCATTTCATAAAAGAAATGTATTTTCATTATATAATCAAAACTCGGGGTGTCATGTTCCGATACAGACCAATAAGCATAAACGATAACATTACAAGTCATTCAACAAATATATACATATACAGACTTGTAAACAAAACAACTTGATGGTTCATCCATCTTATGCCCTCGCGCCACTTCCTGTAATACAAATAAAACTGAGTGGGTCAGGCTTGGGAGCCTGGTGAGCATATAGGGTTTTCAACCCACAATAAATAATTATATTTAATTTCCACCAACCAACAATAACCCAACTACCCATTCCCGTTATTCTCACTCTATGTCCCTAAAACAACTAACATAAGGGACCTAGTCTAAGAATATTTCATCGGGGAGACAACACATGCTTCGGGGGTTCCTCAGCAATATAAGTCAAATAAGGCAACCATGAGGGGGATGGAGTACAGCGAATGAACACCCAAGTTCATTAACACCTACAGGTGGCGAACCTGCTAATGTTTCCACGATACTATCTAGAAAAGTCTGTGGTCGTCATCTAAACTCCGCTAGATGACTAAATCAAACAACAACGAGGCCTCTCATCTGTTTATTACACACCAACTCTCTACCCATGTTCTACCCAACATATTAGTAGATAAAAATATAAATTTTTATACATAGATAAAAACCTGTATAGCATGCTTTGATCAATACATATTCCACATAACAGATGAGGCACACACACATAACACGTATTTCATAGAAAACAAATCAGATCTATGAGATAGAAGAGAGTGAATATACATTCACACATATAACACAAAATATACACATAACACGTATTTCGTATAAAATACTTCATAATTATGCATTAAAGAAAGTGACCACACATTCACACCTATAAACAACAATATACTTAATACACTCGAACCATACTTGTATTATTATCGTGTTTGTGAAAGGTAGTATACACTCACTTGATCAGAAGATGATCGGACAGCACTACGGCTTGCAGAAGTAGTAATCCTCAGCAGATCTGGAAGATCTTCACAAAAATCGAACTTCTCGCGGACAGAGCTTTCAGACTCGCTAAAAATGGCAAGCCCGGAAACACAGGCGTTACAGAAGAAAACCTTTCAGACTCGCTATGGTCATTAAGAGTTCATGGTAATGTCATTTTGGGCTCACCAATGCTCCTGTCGTGTTTATGGATCTCATGAACCGCATGTGCAGACCGATGTTGGATCGGTCTATGATATTCTTTATATTTGATATATTAGCTTGTTCCAAGACTCAGGAGCAACATGAGGAGCACATGAAGGAGGTGCTGGAGACATTGAGGAGGGGGAGACTTTTTGCAAAGTTCTCCAAGTGTGAGTTCTGGCTGTGCGATGTGCAGTTTCTGGGGCAGCTTGTCAGCTAGAAGGGTATTTTGGTCGATCCGGCCAAGGTTGGGGCCATGATGCAGTGGGACGCTCTGAGGTCTCCATCTGATATTCAGAGTTTTCTTGGTTTGGTAGGGTATTATTGGAGATTCATCCAGGATTTCTCCAAGATTGTTGTTCCTCTGACCCGACTAACTAAGAAGTCGGTGACATTTCATTGGAGGCCTGAGCAGCAGGCAACTTTCGAGACTATTAGACAGCGATTGTGCAAGGTGCGGATTCTAACCTTGCCGGAGGGTGTCGATGATTTTGTAGTCTACTGTGATGCTTCGGTCTCGGTTATGGGTGCAGTTCTGATGCAGTGGGGTCGCGTGATCGCATATGCTTCAAGGTAGTTGAAGCCTCATGAGGCAAACTACCCGACGCATGATTTGGAGTTGGGGGCCATTGTCTTTCGCTCTCTAGATTTGGTGGCACTACCTCTATGGGGTTCGTTGTATCATATACATGAGCCACAAGAAATTGAGGTATTTGATGGATCAGTCAAATCTAAATATGAGGCAGCATCGTTGCTTAGATGTAGTGAAGGATTATGATAGTAAATCCTTTTGATTTGAAAGAGTTGCGGAATTTGTTCCCAAAAATAAAACATGATAAAACAATGTTTACCAAAGCATTTCATAAAAGAAATGTATTTTCATTATATAATCAAAACTCGGGGTGTCATGTTCCGATACAGACCAATAAGCATAAACGATAACATTACAAGTCATTCAACAAATATATACATATACAGACTTGTAAACAAAACAACTTGATGGTTCATCCATCTTATGCCCTCGCGCCACTTCCTGTAATACAAATAAAACTGAGTGGGTCAGGCTTGGGAGCCTGGTGAGCATATAGGGTTTTCAACCCACAATAAATAATTATATTTAATTTCCACCAACCAACAATAACCCAACTACCCATTCCCGTTATTCTCACTCTATGTCCCTAAAACAACTAACATAAGGGACCTAGTCTAAGAATATTTCATCGGGGAGACAACACATGCTTCGGGGGTTCCTCAGCAATATAAGTCAAATAAGGCAACCATGAGGGGGATGGAGTACAGCGAATGAACACCCAAGTTCATTAACACCTACAGGTGGCGAACCTGCTAATGTTTCCACGATACTATCTAGAAAAGTCCGTGGTCGTCATCTAAACTCCGCTAGATGACTAAATCAAACAACAACGAGGCCTCTCATCTGTTTATTACACACCAACTCTCTACCCATGTTCTACCCAACATATTAGTAGATAAAAATATAAATTTTTATACATAGATAAAAACCTGTATAGCATGCTTTGATCAATACATATTCCACATAACAGATGAGGCACACACACATAACACGTATTTCATAGAAAACAAATCAGATCTATGAGATAGAAGAGAGTGAATATACATTCACACATATAACACAAAATATACACATAACACGTATTTCGTATAAAATACTTCATAATTATGCATTAAAGAAAGTGACCACACATTCACACCTATAAACAACAATATACTTAATACACTCGAACCATACTTGTATTATTATCGTGTTTGTGAAAGGTAGTATACACTCACTTGATCAGAAGATGATCGGACAGCACTACGGCTTGCAGAAGTAGTAATCCTCAGCAGATCTGGAAGATCTTCACAAAAATCGAACTTCTCGCGGACAGAGCTTTCAGACTCGCTAAAAATGGCAAGCCCGGAAACACAGGCGTTACAGAAGAAAACCTTTCAGACTCGCTATGGTCATTAAGAGTTCATGGTAATGTCATTTTGGGCTCACCAATGCTCCTGTCGTGTTTATGGATCTCATGAACCGCATGTGCAGACCGATGTTGGATCGGTCTATGATATTCTTTATATTTGATATATTAGCTTGTTCCAAGACTCAGGAGCAACATGAGGAGCACATGAAGGAGGTGCTGGAGACATTGAGGAGGGGGAGACTTTTTGCAAAGTTCTCCAAGTGTGAGTTCTGGCTGTGCGATGTGCAGTTTCTGGGGCAGCTTGTCAGCTAGAAGGGTATTTTGGTCGATCCGGCCAAGGTTGAGGCCATGATGCAGTGGGACGCTCTGAGGTCTCCATCTGATATTCAGAGTTTTCTTGGTTTGGTAGGGTATTATTGGAGATTCATCCAGGATTTCTCCAAGATTGTTGTTCCTCTGACCCGACTAACTAAGAAGTCGGTGACATTTCATTGGAGGCCTGAGCAGCAGGCAACTTTCGAGACTATTAGACAGCGATTGTGCAAGGTGCGGATTCTAACCTTGCCGGAGGGTGTCGATGATTTTGTAGTCTACTGTGATGCTTCGGTCTCGGTTATGGGTGCAGTTCTGATGCAGTGGGGTCGCGTGATCGCATATGCTTCAAGGTAGTTGAAGCCTCATGAGGCAAACTACCCGACGCATGATTTGGAGTTGGGGGCCATTGTCTTTCGCTCTCTAGATTTGGTGGCACTACCTCTATGGGGTTCGTTGTATCATATACATGAGCCACAAGAAATTGAGGTATTTGATGGATCAGTCAAATCTAAATATGAGGCAGCATCGTTGCTTAGATGTAGTGAAGGATTATGATTGTGAGATCCCCTACCACCCGGGGAAGGCCAATGTGGTGGCCGATGCTCTCAGTCGCATGGCGGTCGCGGCTCCAATCAGGGATATATGCTTGAGGATGACAGTGATTACTCTATTGCTGGAGCGGATTCAGTAGGCACATGTCGAGGGTATGAAGGAGGTGTATCGTAAGTGTGAGAGGATTGTAGGTCAGGTGGCTTACTTCGATTATGATAGTCGTGGATTGTTAACCCTGCATCGTGGGGTATGGGTTCCTTATTGGGGCGGTGTGCACCAAGTTCTGATGGAGGAGGCTCACAAGTTAAGATTCTCCATTCATCCTGGGGCGAAAAAGATGTATCGAGATCTTCGCTCTGATTTGGTGGCCCTGCATGAAGCAGGATATAGCATGGTTTGTGGAGCGGTGCTTGACTTGCAGGAAAGTTGAGGCCAAACATCAGCGACTGCATGGCAAAATGCAGCCGTTAAAGATTCCTGCATGCAAATGGGACGACATCACTATGGATTTCATCACAAAGCTAGCCGAGATTTACATCCGCGAGGTGGTAGCACGTCATGAGGTGCCAATTTTTGTTGTGTCAGACTGATATTTTCACTTTACTTCCAGTTTTTGGAAGCGGTTTCACGATGAGATGGGCACTCGTCTTCACTTAAGTACATCCTTTCATCCTCAGACTATCACACCCCCAACCAGGAGGGCGGAAACGTCTGAGGGCGGATGGCATCATTGTATAGTATCAAAACAATTGAATATGAATGAAGCATAGCAACCAAACAACATATGTTAAGATAACATGCTTACATTGTTAACATATTGTATTTGTTCATGAAATTACACAAAAATGACATAAAGTATGAAATTTCAAAATTCAGCAAATCTGGTTCTTAGGTACCTGCTTACTGGTTCCATGAGAATACAAGTCACTTGAAAATTGTCAACATTGAATGTTGGTGAGTTCATAAGCATATTTGTATGAAAATATATGTAACATCTTTTTTTTGTAATAATTTGTAGTACTCCAGAAAATCCGATATTTTCTGTGAAAAATGGTTTGTAAGTTTCGTTCCAAAACTGTGAATAATTGCTTGCATGTCCTTCGTTTTCTTTTGTCTGTAATTGTAAAAAGTGTGTTCCTAGAAAATCCAATATTTTATGTTGTATGAAAAATTGTAGTATCAAAACCCGAAGACTAGAGTGGTGACAATAGTGTACTAAAAAATGAAACATAGTTTTGTATTTTATAAAACCAGTGAAGTGTATATTCTCCGTGAAACATCCCAAAAATACAAGCTAAAAATTTTGTTTTAAAATCATTTAGCAACGATAATATTATCACCACGTAATCAAATCATCAAACATGTATCTTAAAATCTCATAAAATCTGTCAACATATAACTGTCTCATATAAAATATCAGAGTAAACTCCCAGGCTACTAAAAACTGTGGTGTGTGCCATGCCATCAACTCGAGCCCTTCCCTTTGCTAGCTGAAGTACCTGAAACAAACACTGAAACTGTAATCACGAAGCTTAGTGAGCTCCCCCAAACTACCACATACCATACACATGTAACATGCAAGTAGGAGATACGGGCCCCGGCCATACTCATGGAGATACGTGCCCCGTCCACACTCATGGAGATATGGGCCCCGCCCACACTCCGCTAACTAGGAGATACCGGCCCTGACCACACTCTGCTAACTCTGAGATACGGGCCCCGCCCACACTCAGCTACTTCGAGATACGGGCCCCGCCCACACTCGACTGCTATGAGATACGGGCCCCACCCACAGTCAGCTACTAGCAGACATACAAGTATCACACAGACAACAAGTATAACAAAATTTATCATTCAGACTTATATCATAATCAAACTCAGCTACCAGGAAATACGAGCCCTGCCCACACTCAGCTAACTGGGAGATACGAGCCCCACCCACACTCAACTACTAATCATAACACGCTACGGGCCTGCCTTGGTGCCTTAGACTTGTTCCTACTAAAGGGAAACTCACCTCTTGACTGTCTGTTGAAACTCTGAGTGAGGAATCCCTATCTGCTGCTTCGGCGACTCTCCGGCTATAAATTTCCATAAAGATACTTAGTCAAAAGCTGATAACTACTCTTAGGTTAAAATGACCATTAAAGTCAACATCCTGGTCAAAGTCAACATCCAGTTTACTTGGCTCGCCGAGTTGGTCCACCAACTCTCCGAGTACCTATTCCTTCATCTTTACCCAACCCCGACTCTACTCGTCGAGTCTAGCAAGAACTCATCAAGTCCATCTTCATCATATGAGTGTGTCTAGTCTATGACTCGTCGAATTATATGAACAACTCGTCGAGTCCGTCTTCATGGGTTGGGTGATTGCCTTGGACTCGCCGAGTCCCATGGTTTCCAGGTCTGTTACTACGTCTACTTTGCTATGTCCTCATCCTGGACTCAACTAGTCCCCTTCTAGACTCAACTGGATCTCTTCGAATCATAAAAAGGTTGGGGAACCCAACCCGGACTCGCCGAGTCCCATGAACGACTCATCAAGTCGACTAATGTCCAAGTCCATCACTCAATTTCTGTTGTGCAAAACTCATCCAAAAGGTAGACCTGGGCTCCTAAGATAGATATAAAACATAAAGTCATGAACTTTACGTACATACATGGGACTTTTATGCTCAAAAGGACCAAAAATAGGGTTTATTACATACATGGGGTTCTCATGGCCATAACGATGGCACCTTTATGCCATGAGGACCTTCCAAAGTTCCAGATCTAAAGGTATATCAACTTGGGACATCCAAGTCTCAAGGATCAAGTTTCTTCGACCCAAAACTCCATAAAAATAACCACAAGGAGATCTACGAAACTACAAGTCAAGTATGAAGCTTGATTACAAGAAAGTGAAGAGAAAATGATGTTGTTCCTAGATCTACAAACTTCTCCTGAAGTTCTCCTTCTTCCTCTTCTTCACAAAAGCTTAAAATTACACAAGATTACTCAAAAATGGCACTCAAACACTCACAAGGCTCAAGGTGGCGAGTTAGGGTTTTTTGGATGTTGAGGGAGTGATAAGGGAGGCCACAAGGGTGTTATGTTCCTTTAAATAGGGGAACAAACCCTTAAAATTAGGGTTTCCATCAGACAGCTCCTACTTGCCAAGTGAGTCTTCCGACTTATCGAGTAGATCACTTAGTTCCCCGACCCGGATTCGATCCTACTCGACGAGTTGAGCCTCCAACTCACCGAGTCCAAGGGTAAAATATGAAGTTTGGCTTGAATTTAAATGCGTACCTGAGACCAGGCGTTACACTCTGTAAATCCAAAATAGTGTTGTTAATCCCTATGTAAGCTGTTATAACCATGCTTGATGTGACTGATATGCCTGTCATGATGTTCTTCGGGCGTCAGTTTCGGTAAGATATTTGTCACCTTAGACTAGCCTTGTCTAGCTGTAGCGAAAAACTCAGGTGTGGGGGTGTCAATCCCCGTATAGATCTATACACAATTACCCCGCGCTCCCTCCAGGAGAGTCTGGTTATAAGCACAGAACTTAGGGTGTACGCTAGGAAGGTACGATGAAGGTAGTGTCTCACTAGAGCATTAACGGATTTATGCAAATTTCGAGTCCCTTTATTGATTAAGGAAATAACCTTTCTATTGCAAACTTGTGACAGATGTTTTATGACATGCGTTTTGCAGGCTTCATATTATTCAGTTTATGACGCGCGTTTTACAGATTTTATGACACGCAGATTATTATCCATGCCTTAAGAGTTTTTATGACACAGAGTTTACGACACGCTAATGTTTCTGTCATGAACTGTTTTGTACACCATTTTGGTAAAACTATTTATAACACTTTATAAAAATAGTCATCATTAAGCGTGTCTAGTTGTAACATTTGGTGTAAAAATAGCATAAAATTTTGTGCTTTAAACCATTAAAATAGTGAATACAAGTTTACGACCATTTTACAAATATAATTATTTTTAGTAAAACATCAAACTATGTATTTACGTTTTGCACCTTGTTACCGTTTTGAAAGTTTTGAATCAAAAATATTTTCATGTTGGTTTGAATCTAGAGAGTCACGATTTTTATATTATCACAAATAATAAACTTTTCATTTTATCCAAATTTTTGTGTGGGTTTTATAAGCAAAATAGTGTGTGTGTGTGTGTGTGTATATCCAAGAGTTAAACATGCATGTATATATACATGGCATGTTTTCCAAACTTTTGAGTGTACAACCCATGTCCACAACTTTTTATGTAATATATAAGTTAACAAACCTATTCATCACGGTTTTTATGAAGATACATAAGATAAAATCTTTTTTGCACAAGCACTTGTTCCATTTTCAACACATAACTAAGATGTATGCAATTATCCAAAGTTTAAACACATAACACATAGGTACATGCAAATATACAATGGTTAAACGAAACTTGACTTGTATTCTCCCCCCCGAAAAACATGAAAAATACGAAAAACACGGGGGTATTAAGCTCGCGTTGATTTCGTGTGGTAGGAAGAAGAAGAAAGAAGTTTTCGAGCCTATCTTGGTCTTGGAGAGATTCTCGAAAAGTTGATGTTCTAAGGGTCATATACATGAAAATGGGGGTGTAAATGGAATGATTTTTGCACTAACATGTATATAAGCACTAGTGTTTTGCAAGGAACTTACCAAGTTCTTAAGATTTGCTTGAAGGAAATACCCTTGAGGATGGAACTACTCACGAATTATTGAGGGAGAAATGAGAGAATTTTGAGAGTGAAGTGAGTGAAATAGTTTTGTGTGGGCGTGGGAGGGTGATCGGCCGATCTCTCTCCTTATGGGGGGGATTTAGTTGACTTTTCTATTATCTTAGATATAAGGAGGGTAATTAGTACATAAGCTTGGTTAAATGGTGGTTAAATACTTGAATGATTATGGGATAATAATGAGGTGGAAAGTTTTTTCCCATTTATTTTGTTTCATGCTCAACCGATTTCATCACCTTGAGAGGGGGTTTTTAGTTTTAGGGTGGCCGAAAACACCCTAACTCTTTAAAGGGTTTGCGGTTTTGATGTGTGTAAGGGTTTTTGGGTTTATTTGATCCAATGGATGAGTTTTCGGTCCAATGGAAGGCCCAAAAGAAGGGCCCATTAAGGTGTTTATGGATTTTGGGCTTATTTTGAACCCAATAAGAGAGTTTTCGGTCATATAAGGCCCAAAGGAAAATGTGCTTTCAGCCTACAGGGTTTGGGCCGAGAATTATTGGGCTAAGACCCAAAATCGATTGGGCTAAACTATTTGATAAAGTTTTGGGCTTGCATGAGGTTATTTCAACTTGATTCACAATGTATGCACATATGAATTCATATAACATTGTAGTTTGAATTTCACTACTTTGAGGCAATAAGGTTACATAGAGGGGACGATCCAAATTCTAGAGGATATGTTATGGACATGTGTATTGGATTTTAGTGGGAGTTGGGATACGTATCTTCCGTTAGCGGAATTTTTGTCTAACAACAATTATAACGCTAGCATAGATCAACCTCCCTTCGAGACGCTCTACGGGAGGAAATGTAGGACCCTGATTTGTTGGGGCGAGGTCGGTCAATGAGTCATGGGGAGTATCGAAGTGGTAGTTAAGACTACTGAGATGATTCAACAGGTCTGGAGTAGGCTCCAGACAGCTCGGAGTCGGCATAAAAGCTATGCCGACAAGCGCGGGTCAAACTTTGAGTTTCAAGTCGGGGACATGGTTCCCCTAAAGGTGTCACCTTGGAAAGGTGTCATCCGATTCAAGAAGCGGGGAAACCTGAGCCTCAGGTACATCGGATCGTTCAGGATTTTGGGTTGGGTAGGCCGGGTTGCTTATCATTTGGATCTTCCAGCAGAGCTCAGCCAGATTCACAACATCTTTCAAGTCTCTCAACTGCGTAAGTGTTTAGTGGATGATTCCGTAGTTGTACCCTTGGAGAATATTCAGGTGGATGACCGCCTGAATTATATAGAGAGACCAGTGGCTATTTTAGATCGGAAAACGAAAACCTTGAGGATCAAGGTTGTGGAGCTGGTGAAGGTGTAGTGGCCGCACCGCAAGGGATCCGAGTGGACTTAAGAGCCTGAGGAGGAAATGAGGGAGCACTATCCGGAGTTATTCTAGGCGGCGGCTGATTCAAGTGGGGGAGATTGTAACGCTCAGTATTTCTCCAAGGTATTATTTAATTATTTGTATTAATTTGGGCTTGGATCCATTGGATCATTATTATTTGGGCTTAAGGGTGTCGTACGCAGGGCGTACCACCCGATGTACGCGCAGCGTACTAGTATGATATGATCACACATGCCATGCACGTATGCCCAGCGTACTAAAGAGTACGCACAGCGTACATGTGCAGTCTTCAAACCCTAAATTTTAGGGTTGAGCTCTATATAACGAACATTATGTCTTGAAGACCAGCCTCCCTCTCACCCTTAAGTAACACCCACAAAACCCTAATTCATTTATTGTGTGTTCTTGTGTTTGGAAGGCCTCTTGAGAGCATTCTTGGTGTTTTGGTCCATTCTCCAAGGAAGTGAAGGTTGAAGCAAGGTGGTCGTTCAAAGGAGAAGGTGTAGATCTGGGATTGTTGCTTCATTTCAAACCTTTTCAAGGTATAAAGTCTTGAACTTGCCTTATGAGTTCTTAGATCTCTTGAGTTGAGTTTTTGAACCTCCATGGTCTAAAAAAATGAAGCTTTATGGTTTAAAATCGTTTCTTAAGCTTAGGGTTGCCACCCTTGGTGTTATGAGAGTCCCTAAGTCAGAAAGTATCCATCTTGGAAGTCCTGTAGCATCCATGTATGAGTTTTGTTCATTTTTAAGGGAGAAGGTTGTTATATTTCATGTTTGTGCCCATTTAGGGGCATGCAAGCCGCCAAGTAATCAACTTTATAGGTTAAGACCCTTCAATGGACTCAAATCCATGTTTGGAGCTTTAGATCTTAAGGGATTAAGCTCTTTTTGGGATTATGCATTAACAGGAGAGTACGGTGGGTGTACAAGCTCATACATGTAGCGTACAAGCGATGCAACCTATATGATAAGCGTACAGCTGAGTACACCCCGCATACTCAGTGGATTTGGGCTACTGTCTTTTGGGCCTCGGGGTGGCTGTTTTCTTAGGATTGTGCGAATCGACTCTTTGGGTTAGGCAAATGCTTTTAGGCATTGGGTTAGAGCCATATGAAGGGATTGGGCCCAATTGGAAATCGGGCCGTATTTTGGGACTTTTAGGATTAATTATCTCTTGTTGGTCATCGGTTATGATCTAGAGTGTCATTTTGGACAAGGGTATGTTAGGGGTAAATGGGTCTTTTACCCCAGTAAGAAGTTATGGTTAAGTAATTTAGATCCCGAACTTATCAAGCTTTTATTTGATAATTGATAGCTCGGAGAATCATAGGACCAGTAGTTGGCGATCATCTGTATCATCCAACTTTGCAAGGTGAGTTTCCATCTAGAATTGAATGGGTCGAAGGCACCAATGCTGACCCATGTATATGTTATAAGCGATGTTGGGCGGAACTTGATAATTATTGCATGATTGGTTATACTTGTTTTCTGTGTGATGCTTGTATGTGTTTGTTTGTCAAGTGAGTGTGGGTGGGGCTCGTATCTTATAATCTGTGAGTGTGGGCGAGGGTTGTATCTCACCGATTATGGGTGGGGCCCATATCTCATTGGGCGGGGCTTGTTCTCCAAGTGGACGGGGCCCATATCTCCTCGAGTGTGGGTGGGGCCCGTATCTCCTATGTGCATGATATGTGTGGTATGAGGTAGTTTGGGGAAATTCACTATGCTTTGTGCTTACAGTTTTCTGTTTTGATTTCAGGTACTTCCGGTAGCAAAGGGAAGAGCTCAGGATGAGTGCATTACACACACCTTGATGTTTTTACTTCGGATGATACTCTGAAATTTATTATGGATACTTTGATTTATGAACACGATTGTATGTTTTGACAAATGTTGTTATTTTATAATTTTAAAACGAAATTTTTGGACCATATTTTACGTATGTTACTGTTCGAGAGTTCTTCGATTCAGGTGAGTTTTCCTCACTGTACTTGTGGGTTGAAGGCACCAATATCGGCCCACTAGGTTATGTAACATGGTATATAGGATTTTGTTATGTTGTGGTGATCTGATATATATATATATATATATATATATATATATATATATATATATATATATATATATATATATATATGTATCCTGATATATATAGGATATTGTTGTGCTATAGTGATCTGCTAGATCTGTGTATATATCCTTATATAATAGAACGTTGTAGTAGTGCTATATTGGTTATCATCTAGTGGAGTGCCCTATGGGTTGTATGTATTCATGTAGGATAGCCTGAGAACTCTTGATCTAGGCTTTCTTGCATGTTCCTTGTTTGGTTGTGGCACGAGAGTAGGATCATCTGTTCGGGTGGCTATCTCGCCTCTTGTTACTTATGGTTATGTATTTAATGGAGGTTAGATGGTAGCGGGATAGTGTGATGTGAGAGGACTAGTAGGCGGTAGTAAGTTGTATGATTGATGTTTGCGTGTGTTATGCTCCTACTTGATCTTTGATTGTTTATATGTCGACATATGGTGGTAGTAGGTTGAGGCTGTCCTACTTTGTGCTATAGGCCAAGATACCCGGTGCGGGAAGGCTGTAAGTAATAGACATAGAAGCTCAGGAAGAGCAGTTGGGTTGAGGCGATAGGACAACAAACCCTGGGTATTCAAGCCCGATAGCTGATTGGACCCGTTGCATGTTGGCATTCAAGTCCGAGGACTGATTAGGCATGGGCATTCCAATCCAATGATTGTGGGCCGTTATGCATGCTTGTATGTTTATCGTATAGGGTATTTTGGTGGAACTCACTAAGATTTTTTGCTTACCCAATTGTCTATGTTGTTCAGGATTTATCGGTGATCGTGGGAAGGCGAAAGCAGGATTGTACACACTCATCAGCAACATTGAGAATTCCATATATCTTATATTACTCTGATTTTTAATAAATATATTTTGAAATAAATAGTTTTCTTAATAATAGATTTATAGTTGGGAAGTTTTACTTTAATAAAATGAAAATTTTTGGTTGTGAAAATAGGATGTTACATCGAACCATTTAAAGATAATGTTATCTAACTAGTAATACAAATTAGGTGCAACATGATATTTCTTTAATTAGCATAAATGACGTGATCACCAACCAAGATTGGACAAAGAATATATCAAATTATGTAGCAATCAACCGAGCTTGATTTTGATTTTTGAAGGATAA
The DNA here is from genome assembly GCF_002870075.4 of Lactuca sativa. Taxonomy (NCBI): domain Eukaryota; kingdom Viridiplantae; phylum Streptophyta; class Magnoliopsida; order Asterales; family Asteraceae; genus Lactuca; species Lactuca sativa. The sequence goes on along the minus strand of NC_056628.2, from coordinate 54,811,146 downwards.
GGAGTGTGATGGATTACCCAAAGAAAAAGAACCATAGATGTTGTAGTAGTACGTTATAAATAGAAACATATTGTAACATCCCAAAAATACAGTCTAAATTTTTCATTTTTAAGTCATTAATAAAACCATAAAGATCATTCATCATATAAAATCATAAGTCGTGTATCTCAAAAAATATCATAACATCTGTCAAATATATTAGAATATAAACATCCCAGGCTAAACAAATGGTGTGTGCACTGCAATCATCCCGAGCTCTTCCCCTTGCTACCGGAAGTACCTGAAACCAAAACTGAAAACTGTAAGAATGAAGCTTAGTGAGACTCCCCAAATTACAACATACCATACACATAACATGCAACTAGGAGATACAGACCCTGCCCACTCTTATGGAGATTAGGGCCCCGCCCACACTCTGTTGTCTAGGAGATTCGGGCCCCTCCCACACTCTACTGCCTAGGAGATTCGGGCCCCGCTCACACTCCGCTGTCTAAGAGATTCGGTCCTCCCCCACAATCTGTTGTCTAGGAGATTCGGGCCCCGCCCACACTTCGCTACTAACATGCATACAAGTATCACACAGACAACAAGTATATCTATTACTATCAAGTAGTCACATATCTATAATCAAATAATACGACGAGATTCGGGCCCCACCCACACTCGGCTACTATGAGATTCGGGCCCCGCCCACACTCAGCTACTAACATATTACATATACGGGCCGACCTTGGTGCCTTAGCCTCGTTTACTGAAGGAAACTCACCTTGCACTGCTGAAGTCCCTCGAATAAATCTCGGGTTGCTGGTTGACAGATTCTCTAGCTCTCAACATTAAAACAAAACCCAATTAACCATTTGGGCTTCCTATGCATAACTCTAAAATCCCCACTTGGGGTAAAAGGACCATTTTACCCATAACCTAGCTTGGTCTAAGATTAAGACCCAAACTCATACTCTGAAGGCCCAAAAGTCAAATAATCAACCAAGGCTGAACTATGGCCCAATTTCCCAAATTGGGCGCAAACCCCTCACATGGTCTCACCTTAAGGCCCAACCATTTATTCTTGTCCAACACTTGGCAAACCAATGGTCCAATATCCCATAATCATCAAGGTCGAGTTATAGCCCATCTATGGTCCAATTTTCCAAATTGGGCCCAAGCCTTTCCAATGGGCCTTATCCTAAAGCCCAATTTAATATTCTAGTCCATATACTTGCTCTTGGATGGCCCATCAATTGCCCAATCACCAAAGCCCAACAAAGGGCCCAACTCAAGGCCCAAACCAAATAAGGATTTTTTTTACATAAAGTGATGATTAGGATTAAGTCTTCTCACTTAACCCATTAGGTCCATTACTCTACTAGGCGAACATATAGTGGAATCAGCATAAATCATAACTTTAGTCCACTAGTCCAAACGCGGTTCCCGGCAATCCAAAACTAACATTTTCCAAAATTAGGGTTTTCTAAACCCTAATTAGGATTTCCAACCAAAATCACAAACCAACTAAGTCCAAATTAAACTATTGGGCCGATTAGGGTTTTACTATGTCGTGCACCACCTACTCCTACCTCGGACAGTGGTGGTCGACGGTGACTTCCGGTGACAGCCACCATTTCTAATGGTGGTGGTGGTGGTTCCTGCCAAAAAAAACGCATATACAACTTCACACCCACAAAGTACACACTCTCACACACAATAACACACACAGCTACCCTTCACAATGGTTGGTGGCGGCAGAAAATGGTGGCAGTGTAACACCGTAAATTTTCAAACCAAATTTTTCATTTTTAATTTCATAAAATACATGTCATTTTAAATAATCACCATTTAATACTCAACAAAGTTTTCAAAACATTATCAAAATCCAGCATCCTCATTCATAACTCTTTTTTCATGCATGTACAATCGAGTCGCCGCCTTCCCGCGATCCTGATAAGAACCTGAAACACATAACACATAACACGGTAAGCACGAAGCGTAGTGAGTTCCCCAAAATACCACATACACACATTAGCCACTGGAGGCTATAACTCTATAGGACCCTCCAGTCCGATGTATCTCAGCGGGACCCTCCAGTCCTATAGCTCGTTGGACCCTCTGGTCCGGTCTAGCTCGTTGGACCCTCCGGTCCGGTCTGGTTGAGGACCCTCTGGCCTCATAAATCGTTGGACCCTCTGGTCCGGTCTGTAAAACTCCGCATGACATAAATCACAAAGAAATAATGCACAACATAACACATAAGGCAGGATAACATAATACTCAATGTAAGCACATAAGACCTTCTGGTCACACATAACTACCACTCAAGGTAAAGTATAGTTAGAAGACTCACATCGGGTAAACTCGGATGATCACGAACTCGAAACACTGATCTAGCCTCCGCCTAATCACATACATAAATTACCTCCAATTAATAATGGCTCTCAAAGGCTAGACTATTCCTTTCCTATGCTCTCACAAAAGGGTAAAAGACCATTTTACCCCTCCATGAGTCAAAAAGTCCACTTGTTGACCGAACCCAAAAAGTCAACAAAAGTCAACGCTTGTGAGTACGATGGGCATACTCAACCGCTACACAGCTATCGAGCTGCTTGACCCCTATGCCCTGCGTACTGGGATTTACGCTCAGCGTACGTCCCAGTTTCACTCTTATCTCACTTATGGTCTTAATCAGTTAAGACATTGGCTCAAAATACAGATCCAGACTCCCTATATTCTCTTAATCCATAAAGTGGAAGACTTTTTGCCTATGCATAGCTAGTTTGGATTCAAACACTCAAAACCTTCATTTTTTCTTCCTTAAGATCATATCCCATGCATGGTTAGTTCTTAATGACCAAGATTGGATTTTTATTACCTTTTAACACGAAATACACTAGAAAGGGACAGATCTCGGTTCATAGGGCTCCTCAACTCACAAAGTCACCAACTTTTGGGACAAAAACCCTAGAACTGGTCCATCATGCACAAATCAAAAAGATTGAGAAAGCTTTGAGCTTTTTACCTCCAAATGTTGCTCCAACCTTAGAAAAGCTCATATATAAGGCTTGCACTCCAACTCTAGCTTCTTCAAGGCACCTTCTTCTCTTCAAAAGCACACAAGAACACTTTCAAACCCAACCACACACACACACACCAGCTCTAGAACGAGGGTTAGGGAACTCTTAGGGTTTTGCTCTCTGGAAATGGTGGCTAAAAGTGAGGCCATAATGTTCCTTATATAGGGCTCACCCCAATAAGGGTTTCAATCTGAACCTAGTATGCCCAGCGTACATTATGGTATGCCCAGTGTACTGGGTAGCCTCCGCGTCAAGAACACGCTCATGAGTACGCGTAGCGTACCCTCCATTACGCCCAGCGTACTCAAATACTCTACATTCTTTTCAAGGACTAATTTTTTACAACTTACGGAAAGAAAAGGATCAAAGAGCTATACCTGAATTCCAGGATGCTACAGGCAGCCACCACCTTTTGTGCACAACACCTCAAATACCGAGAATAGCTTGTATACTCGATCATACTCATACTCAGCCACCTCTCACGTGGTTGTCGTCACCAGAATAGGCGGAAACGGTGGCCAAAAGGTCATTGGCAGCAGCAACCACGTCCCATGACGTCCTAGCAATAGAAACGAAGAAGAAGAAAGAAGGTGGGTGGATAGCAGTCATACCGAAGGCTTCCTTTTTGTGCATTACTTGCACAGCGACGCACATGGTTTGCTTCTGTAACGCCTGTGTTTCCGGGCTTGCCATTTTTAGCAATGTAATAGTCTAGGTTAACCTTTGTAACCCGTTTTGAAATAATAAAAGTGTATTATTTGAGTATTATGTGTTTTGTGCTTAATTGCTTAATTATGTGGTTTGATTAATTAAGAATAAAAATAAGCGTCAAAATTTAAGTGTAAAATAAACTTAATATCTTTGGTTAATGTTGTAGTAATTGAAACGAGGTTTCCGAATATATATAGAACGCCCAAATCTGACTTCGTATGAGGAAGTTATGATTTATCGAAGTTCCGGCTTAGCGGTATACAGCCTGTTTTACTCGATTTGAGATCGAGCGGTTGTTAGCCGAAGCAATCTAAATGAGAATCGAAGATCTCATTGTTGGTATCGAAGCGATAAAAAGTTAGGCGAGAACGGACGTCAAACGAAGAAGTTATGAATTTATAACGAAAGTTTCTGTCCCGGCCTATTAAAAATAATTAATAAAAATAAAGTCAAAATTAGCCGACGGAGTCTAAACGAAAGTTGTAGAGCGTAGTCTCACCTTCGCGTGGATATAAAGAACGTCGAAAACGGAGTTCGTATGAAGAAGTTATGAATTTCCGAAGTTTATTAATCATTTTATATTTATTTTTAATTCAAAATCGGAAGCATTATCCGAAGCCGAGTCACCGGTGTGATCCGGAGTACGCCCCGCGTACGAGGTTACGCTACCGCGTACTCAGCATAGTGTCGACACTTCGGATGACGCATGCAGTGACGATTTCGGACGCGTACGCGCTGCGTACGCCTGTACGCCCCGCGTACTCCGAGGCTCCAGCCTCTATATAAAGGATCCGAAGACAGCCTTCTTTGTTGTTCAATTTCTTCTCTTCTCTCTAGTCTTTTGCATCGTTTTTCGTGCCGAAGCTATCCCGAAGCCCCGGTATTATACTCTAGCCCCGAGGCAAGTCCCGAGATCCCGAAGATCCCGAGAAGTGCGGTTCCCGAGTCGAAGCTCTGCCCGCGAAAAGTCGATTTTTGTGAAGATCTTCCAGATCTGCTGAGGAATACTACTTCTATAAGCCGTAGTGCTGTCCGATCATCTTCTGATCAAGTGAGTGTGTAGTTATTTCTTCTAATACAATAATACGAAGTATTTTATATAAAAATACGTGCTATGTGTATATATTTGGTTGTGTTATGTGTGAATGAGTATTCACTCTCTTCTATCTTATAGATCTGCTTATTTCTTTATGAGATACGTGTTATGTGTGTGTGTGCCTCATCTGTTATGTGATATATGTGTTGATTAAAGCATGCTATACAGGTTTTCTTTAAACTATGTATACAAATGTATATTTTTATCTACTAATATGTTGGGTAGAACATGGGTAGACAGTTGGTGTGTAATAAACAGATGAGAGGCCTCGTTGTTGTTTGATTGAGTCATCTAGCGGAGTTTAGATGACGACCACTGGCTATTCTAGACAGTCTTGTGGAAACATTAGCAGGTTCGCCACCTGTAGGTGTTAATGAACTTGGGTGTTCATTCGCTGTACTCCATCCCCCTCATGGTTGCCTTATTTGACTTATATTGCTGAGGTACCCCCGAAGCATGTGTTGTCGCCCCGATGAAATATTCTTAGACTAGGTCCCTTATGTTAGTTGTTTTAGGGACATTAAAGTGAGAATAACGGGAATGGGTAATTGGGTTATTGTTGGTTGGTGAAAATTAAATATGATATTTATTGTGGGTTGAAAACCCTATATGCTCACCAGGCTCCCAAGCCTGACCCACTCAGTTTTAAATTGTATTACAGGCAGTGGCGGAAGGGCATGAGATGGATGAACCATCAAGTTGTTTTGTTTACAAGTCTGCATATGTTTATATTTGTTATATGACTTGTAATGTATTCGTTTATGCTTATTCGTCTGTATCGGAACATGACACCCCGAGTTTTGATTATAATGAAAATACATTTCTTTTATGAAATGCTTCGATAAACAATGTTTTATCATGTTTTGTTTTTGGGAACAAATTCCGCAACTCTTTCAAATCAAAAGGATTTACTCTGAAAATATTTAAAAGCATAAATGAAAATCGGTCTTTTCTGGCCAAGATTTTGGGGATGTCACAGTTGGTATCAGAGCATTAGTTTAAGCGAACTAGGAATTTGTTGGATTTCTAGACTTAAACTTAGAATGCTAAGTGAAGTTTTGAGATGCGTGTCTGTTAAGTTTTAGACACGAGCACTAGTTTATTTTAGGAAAGTTGCCTAAAATGCCTTATGTGCTAAATGTTATATGTTGCCATATATGATATTAGACCTAGTTCATCGCCCTGGGGAGCTCCGGTGTTATTTGTAAAGAAGAAAGATGGAAGTATGAGAATGTGCATCGATTACAGAGAGCTGAACAAGGCAACAATAAAGAATAGATATCCGTTGCCGAGGATTGATGACCTGTTTGATCAATTGCAAGGTTCGAGCTATTTCTCGAAGATCGATCTTAGGTCAGGATATCATCAGCTGAAAGTAACAGAGCAAGATATCGAGAAGACTGCATTCAGAACTAGATATGGACACTACGAGTTCTTGGTTATGTCGTTTGGACTAACCAATGCTCCAGCAGCGTTCATGGATTTGATGAATAGGGTTTGTAATCCTTTCCTTGATAAATCCGTGATAGTGTTCATAGACGACATTCTGATCTACTCGAAAAGCCAGGAGGAGCATGGCAGACACTTGCGAGAAGTGTTAGAAGTTTTGAAGAAGGAGAAGCTTTATGCGAAGTTCTCCAAATGTGATTTTTGGATTCGTGAGGTCCAATTCTTGGGTCACGTGGTCAACCAAGAAGGGATAATGGTTGATCCAGCGAAGATCGAAGCTGTGACGAAGTGGGAACAACCGAAAAATCCCACGGAGATTCGAAGCTTTTTAGGATTAGCCGGATATTACCGCAGGTTTATCCAAGGCTTTTCTTCGATTGCTACTCCATTGACAGCTTTGACCCACAAAGGAGCTACTTATGCTTGGAGTGATAAGCATAGAGAAGCATTCGAGAAGTTAAAGAAAAAGCTATGCGAGGCACCGATACTTTCTCTACCCGATGGAGTTGAAGACTTCGCTGTTTATAGCGATGCGTCTGGTGTTGGATTGGGTTGTGTTTTGACCCAAAGAGAAAAGGTGATAGCATATGCGTCTCGACAGTTGAAAGAGCATGAAAAGAATTACCCGACTCATGATTTGGAGTTGGCAGCGGTAGTTTTCGCTCTGAAAATATGGAGGCATTACCTCTATGGCACGAAGTGCAAACTTTTCACTGATCATAAGAGTCTCCAATACCTCTTTAATCAGAAAGAATTGAATATGAGGCAACGACGCTGGCTAGAACTTCTCAAGGACTACGACTGTGAGATACTTTACCACCCAGGTAAAGCAAATATTGTTGCTGATGCTCTCAGTCGGAAAGTCAATCTTGAAAGGAAGAGGCCAAGAGCGTTGAAAATTGAAGTTGTCTCGACTATTGTGGAAAGTATAAGGAAAGCTCAAGAGGAGGCTTCTGAGAAAAATGACCGAAAGGAGGAACGTTTGGGTAAAACGTTGGTGTTTGGTACTAACGGTCATGGACTGAAGGTATTCCAAGATCGTATTTGGGTACCTAAGTCAGGAGGAATTAGGGATCTTCTGATGGAAGAAGCTCACAAGACCATGTACTCGATTCATCCGGGTAGCACTAAAATGTATAGGGACCTGAAACCCTACTACTGGTGGCCGACGATGAAGCTTGATGTTGCAAAGTATGTGGCCGAGTGTGTGACTTGTGCGAGAGTCAAGACACAACATCAGAAACCGTACGGGAGTTTAGAACCTTTGCCTGTGCCTATGGGTAAGTGGGAAGACATTGCTATGGATTTTGTCACTAAACTGCCCAGAACAAAGAATGGTCACGACATGATTTGGGTGGTCGTTGATCGATTCACTAAGAGTGCGCATTTCATAGCGGCCAGGGAGAAATGGTCTATGGAGAAGCTTGCGAATTCTTACGTGAAGGAAATTGTGAGGCTTCACGGTGTTCCGTTAACGATTGTATCTGATCGTGATAGCCGTTTCACCTCAAGGTTTTGGAAAAGTCTACAAGAGGAAATGGGTACCAAGTTATGTTTAAGCACAGCTTACCATCCGCAGACTGATGGTCAGAGTGAAAGAACAATACAAACACTTGAAGATATGCTAAGAGCATGTACCTTGGAATTCCTAGGTAATTGGGATGAACATTTACCGTTGGTAGAATTTTCCTATAATAATAGTTTTCACTCGAGCATTAAGATGGCACCTTATCAAGCTTTGTATGGACAGAAGTGTCGTACGCCGTCTTGTTGGCTTGAGGCTGGGGAAAAGCAATTTATGGGACCGGAGATGGTTCATCAAACTGCTGAAAAGTTAAAAATAATTAGGGAAAGAATGTTAGCAGCTCAGGATCGTCAAAAGAGCTATGCTGACAAGAAGCGGAGACCGATGACTTTTGAGATTGGAGATTCGGTTTTGCTTAAAGTCTCGCCGTGGAAGGGACTTATAAGATTTGGTAAAAGGGGAAAGTTGAGTCCAAGGTTTATTGGACCGTTTAAAGTCCTTCAGAGGATTGGGAACCAAGCTTACAAGCTCGAATTACCCGAAGAGCTGAATGGAATTCACAACACTTTTCATGTGTGTTATTTGAGGAAGTTCACGGGAGAAGTTCCCGATATAATTCCAATTTCTGAATTGAGAATTGATGAGAACAAAAGGTTGATTGAAGAACCAGAGGCAATTGTTGACCGAAAGACTAAGAAGTTGCGACGCAAAATGGTTGGATTAGTGCTTGTCCGATGGAAACACACGAATGGGCCGAATCTCACATGGGAGACGGAGAGTGACATGTTGAGTCGCTATCCGCATTTGTTTGTTGATGTGTGATTCCGGAGACGGAATCATTCTAAGGTGGAGAGAATTGTAACGCCTGTGTTTCCGGGCTTGCCATTTTTAGCAATGTAATAGTCTAGGTTAACCTTTGTAACCCGTTTTGAAATAATAAAAGTGTATTATTTGAGTATTATGTGTTTTGTGCTTAATTGCTTAATTATGTGGTTTGATTAATTAAGAATAAAAATAAGCGTCAAAATTTAAGTGTAAAATAAACTTAATATCTTTGGTTAATGTTGTAGTAATTGAAACGAGGTTTCCGAATATATATAGAACGCCCAAATCTGACTTCGTATGAGGAAGTTATGATTTATCGAAGTTCCGGCTTAGCGGTATACAGCCTGTTTTACTCGATTTGAGATCGAGCGGTTGTTAGCCGAAGCAATCTAAATGAGAATCGAAGATCTCATTGTTGGTATCGAAGCGATAAAAAGTTAGGCGAGAACGGACGTCAAACGAAGAAGTTATGAATTTATAACGAAAGTTTCTGTCCCGGCCTATTAAAAATAATTAATAAAAATAAAGTCAAAATTAGCCGACGGAGTCTAAACGAAAGTTGTAGAGCGTAGTCTCACCTTCGCGTGGATATAAAGAACGTCGAAAACGGAGTTCGTATGAAGAAGTTATGAATTTCCGAAGTTTATTAATCATTTTATATTTATTTTTAATTCAAAATCGGAAGCATTATCCGAAGCCGAGTCACCGGTGTGATCCGGAGTACGCCCCGCGTACGAGGTTACGCTACCGCGTACTCAGCATAGTGTCGACACTTCGGATGACGCATGCAGTGACGATTTCGGACGCGTACGCGCTGCGTACGCCTGTACGCCCCGCGTACTCCGAGGCTCCAGCCTCTATATAAAGGATCCGAAGACAGCCTTCTTTGTTGTTCAATTTCTTCTCTTCTCTCTAGTCTTTTGCATCGTTTTTCGTGCCGAAGCTATCCCGAAGCCCCGGTATTATACTCTAGCCCCGAGGCAAGTCCCGAGATCCCGAAGATCCCGAGAAGTGCGGTTCCCGAGTCGAAGCTCTGCCCGCGAAAAGTCGATTTTTGTGAAGATCTTCCAGATCTGCTGAGGAATACTACTTCTATAAGCCGTAGTGCTGTCCGATCATCTTCTGATCAAGTGAGTGTGTAGTTATTTCTTCTAATACAATAATACGAAGTATTTTATATAAAAATACGTGCTATGTGTATATATTTGGTTGTGTTATGTGTGAATGAGTATTCACTCTCTTCTATCTTATAGATCTGCTTATTTCTTTATGAGATACGTGTTATGTGTGTGTGTGCCTCATCTGTTATGTGATATATGTGTTGATTAAAGCATGCTATACAGGTTTTCTTTAAACTATGTATACAAATGTATATTTTTATCTACTAATATGTTGGGTAGAACATGGGTAGACAGTTGGTGTGTAATAAACAGATGAGAGGCCTCGTTGTTGTTTGATTGAGTCATCTAGCGGAGTTTAGATGACGACCACTGGCTATTCTAGACAGTCTTGTGGAAACATTAGCAGGTTCGCCACCTGTAGGTGTTAATGAACTTGGGTGTTCATTCGCTGTACTCCATCCCCCTCATGGTTGCCTTATTTGACTTATATTGCTGAGGTACCCCCGAAGCATGTGTTGTCGCCCCGATGAAATATTCTTAGACTAGGTCCCTTATGTTAGTTGTTTTAGGGACATTAAAGTGAGAATAACGGGAATGGGTAATTGGGTTATTGTTGGTTGGTGAAAATTAAATATGATATTTATTGTGGGTTGAAAACCCTATATGCTCACCAGGCTCCCAAGCCTGACCCACTCAGTTTTAAATTGTATTACAGGCAGTGGCGGAAGGGCATGAGATGGATGAACCATCAAGTTGTTTTGTTTACAAGTCTGCATATGTTTATATTTGTTATATGACTTGTAATGTATTCGTTTATGCTTATTCGTCTGTATCGGAACATGACACCCCGAGTTTTGATTATAATGAAAATACATTTCTTTTATGAAATGCTTCGATAAACAATGTTTTATCATGTTTTGTTTTTGGGAACAAATTCCGCAACTCTTTCAAATCAAAAGGATTTACTCTGAAAATATTTAAAAGCATAAATGAAAATCGGTCTTTTCTGGCCAAGATTTTGGGGATGTCACAGCTTCACCAGTCTCGGTGGTTCTCCGGTTGCACACAGCGTCTCCGGTAGCAGGTTGCGGTGGTGGCGCTTCAATGGCAAGGTGGCCGCTAGGCGGCTTGGTCTGGTCGGAACAACGCACAAGGATGGTGACAGTTGGAAGGGTCTTGCATGGCAGTGGCTGTGTAAAGAATAGGGTTAGGGTTATAAATCGGTATCCTCCAAATGAGAGGGGGTGTGCATTTCACTGACCTCGTGCCTTCAACCAAACTTCCATCCATTTTTCCAATTCTGGTCCCTCTCCAAAAATCTTCTTTCAACTTACGTCCCAAACTTACCAAACAGCCCCCTTCTTTAATAGTTCATTACAATATAAGTCCGTAATTTACCAAACACACCCTAACTTCAGAAATCCTTTTCAAATTAATTCTATATTTTACTAAACAACCCTCACCTTCGAAATTCTTTACAAACTAATCCGGAAATTACATTTTAACCCCCAAACTCTCAATTATAACCTTTTAACCCTCAAAACCAATGCCTTGCTAAATTATTCCGCATTTAGGGCTATTATTCATATAAAATAATAATAATAGTAATTACCTCTTGGGTTTCTAGGTTAATTATTTATTTACTTATTTATTTAATTTAAACGGAACGTTACAATTATCCCCCACTTAAATTAGATTTCATCCTCGAAATCATTCCTTTCCATTCCTGTCATGCCAACAACGTGAGCAACATGGCCATAATTCCGAGCATACCCTAACTTTCCCAAGGCAACCAGAACCAACCCTCGTTGTGTCATAAAATTCGAATATCAACAAATTCCTTGCAACATGATGCCTTTACTCCATTTGAAATCTTGAGTCTCGAGATGGTCTGACTCCCTGACAGACTGCCCATATAAAGTTGTTATTGTTGAACCCAGTCCACTTATCTCTCGATTGACGACTCAACTTCTGATAACTCAAGGTTCCTATTAGAAAGCAGAATCACAGACCCAATTATCCCTGCAGATCACTTATACTTAGCCAAGGCTAAGATAATCTCGCTGTCAGTGACTTAGCATAACCCAAGTAATCTGTTACTCTAACCATACATGAAATCCTAAACTACCATTACTGCTTGAGACACCGCAACTGTGTGAAGCACTCAATTTCCTAAATCACTAAACTGCATGAAACAGTATGTTGCACCCTGGCTGCCTTCCAAAATTCACCGAGACTTCCCTGGTCTCAATTCGTTTTCCAGCCATCTGAAATATCGGGTTCCAGCCCAGTTGCGAAGCCCAAAAGACTCCCACACAGTCGCCCCACACGACTTCGAAACGAAATTCTTGTTTATCAATAGTTGTCACTAGTTATCTTGCCACTGTGGCTCTAACGACTTTCTGATCTAACTGATCGGGTCAATACGTCGAGTGTTGAAGTCACCAAATCCAAGGCTAAAATTGATTGCTACATGACCAAGGGTAGGCTTATATCACAAACGACCTTAAACGGTCCATCGCTTCCTTGATCCCATGACTGCAGTGATGTTCCTACGGTCTTATCACTGGATCAAACAGGTCTGATTCATCTGTGGAAATTCGTAAACCAGTCTGTGGATTTTCCATTCCCTCACTACTACACCCGAATTGATGGGTACTACTATTCCCTCCTTGATCCTACACACTCCCATGCTATCTACTAACCTAGTGAATGCTACGACTACACCTGCAGACTTACAACACTCTAGCACTATTTTCTAACCTTGTGAATGCTACGGCTACACCCGCAGACTTACAACACTTCTAGCACTATCTGCTAACCTTGTGAATGCTACGGCTACACCCATAGACTTACAACACTTCCCACACTATCTAGCTGCTAGTGAATGCTATGGCTACACCTGCAGACTTACAACACTCTAACACTATCTGTCAACCTTGTGAATACTATGCTACACCCGCAGACTTACAACACTTCTAGCACTATCTGCTAACCTTATGAATGCTACGCCTACACCCATAGACTTACAACACTTCCCACGCTATCTAACTGCTAATGAATGCTACGACTATCCTACAGTCTTACAGCACTTTCCACACTATCTCAATCGTTAATTACTAATCCAAATACATCCAACATCGAACACATGACCTAACATCCAAAAATGAACCCATGTCCTAACTGGAATCCCCAACCTGATTCCTTGAAGCTGGCTATCAAAAAGTCTGAGGACGCGATCTCATTATTGGCAAGTTTTTCGAACTTCCAACTCACACCATCCTTTATCTATATAGTCGCATGGGTTGTGTGCCTTTCTGACAAGGATGCGAAACTTATCCCAGTTTCAAAACTGCTCCCCACTTCTGGTTCCCTGGACGATTCTCCCCCACTTAGATTCAACTCAGTCTTCACAATACATGAAAATTGGAAAATTCCCCATCCTTCTCACTTTCCAACGATCGATCCAATGACAACCAGCTCTTACCAACTAGTGCTCCATTACTAGCCAATAAATAATAGTTACTAATAAAACTAAATCATGTCGATGCTGGAAAACAATCCTACGGAACCCTGACTACAGACCTTCCATAGAACACTCCTGATCCGCTCTCGATCATAAACTAAGATGACACTGTACACTCCTAATCTTGCAATTAGGGAAATGACCTTTCGCTACCCACTAATAATTCTCGGTATGCAATTGGCATATGACATCTCTTGGAAATATAGTTCAAATACAGACAGAGGATAAACCCAGAGTTACACTTACTCAAACCCTTGGAACGAAAGACTCCATCGTGCAGTTTCTCGCATGTGTTGCACTGAATTTGGCCCTGCTGGCCTCTCCAAAGCTGATCCGAAATCTTGGGTCTCCTCCTGAGATCCTTCAATAGAAGCAACTAATCTGTTTCCCTCTTCCCAATGTGCTCCAAGTCAACATCCCGCTCTTAGGCTCTAAAAGTAATATCATTCAGGGCCTCGCACCCCGAGATACTCATGATCTCCCTGCTGTCATCCTACAATATGTCATAATTCCTTACCTTCTTCATTTCCTCATCTGTTGCATACTGTGGTACCGAAAAAGCTCTCTCCCAAGACATGGCAGTGATCTCTACCATAGTCTCAATAGTCTGGCAGAGATCTAACAACTCCTGCGCCAACTGTTGCGCCTCAATCGTGTAACAACCCAATTTCACGTCCAAAAATTTCATTTTTGATTAAGTGATTTGCAAAACGTTTGTAACAAAATATCATCCGATCACATCATTTGATAAAAACATGTCTCGTATCTGAAAACCTAATCATAAAACACAATAATGTCATAGTACAAATCCCAGAATATATCTCATAGTGCAGAAAACAAAGAGTGTGTGTGTGATGCGCCGCTACCACGCCAGCTCCTTCCCTTTTGCTGAAGAGGTACCTGAAACCAACACTGAAAACTGTAAGCACGAAGCTTAGTGAGTTCCCCCACTGTACCACATACCACCAACACATAACAAACATATATTGTCAGGCATATCCGGGTGCCCGACCTACCCCTTCAGTCCTCTCGACCGGATAATGGCTAACATATCTGGGTGCTGGCCTCCCCTTCGGTCCTCTCAACAGGACACTGGCTAGCATTTATGGGTGCTGGCCACCCCTTCGGTCCTCTCGACCGGATACTGGGGGCTATTTCACCCCTACTACTACCACATAACACGTATCACATAATCTATCTAGCATGGTTGGGCATGACTACCCCTTTGGCCCTATCGACCGGTAATCTGGGGACTATCTCCCCTACTGTCACTAGCATATAGCATCATATTATACTAGCACATAACATATCAGGTATTAGAAACCCTAGATGAATATCACAAAGACAATCATCTAACATACAACTCCTACGACATTGTGGCCGTAGACCCATCGCTAGTGGAAGGTAACTCACCTCGAAAAGTAGATGTTGAAAGTCTGCTTGCTAGACGTCTGACTACTGAACCCGTAATCCTCCGACTATAAATCCATAAACATAGATTAGTCACTCATAAATACCCTTAGGTCAAATGACTGACCTACCCCTGGTCCAAGGTCAACTCCTTGGTCAAAGTCAACTTCCATTTGATTGGACTCACTGAGTCATGGCACAGACTCGTCGAGTCCCTCCCTACTATCCCAGTACTAACTCATCAAGTCCCTCTGCCCACTCACTGAGTCGCCCTTAACTCACTGCTTGGGACGATTAGATCGACTCGCGATCCGACTCGCCGAGACCGAGAACAAATCGCCGAGTCCCACGAGCAGATCTCCTACTCGCTTCCAAATCCTCACCATAGCATCCTTCTTGAGGATTTGGGTTTCGGGGACTATTTCTACATGTTAAATTGCTAATTCCGCGTGCAGCTACGAAGGGTTAGACCTTCTACACTTAAACCCTCCCTTAACTCAGTAACAGCTCATGTGACTCGCCGAGTTTGAAGAACAACTCGTCAAGTTCCAGGAAATCTTCATAGGACTCGCTGAGTTGTTCATCCAACTCGTCGAGTCTAAGACCATCTTCATAGAACTCGCCGAGTCCCTTCAGCCCTCCTCCTATACAGACCAAATCTGAGATACGCAATGTTTCCAAACCATAGATCTAGGCTCCTAGGGCATGCTTATCACATAAAGTTGCAAACTTTACGTGCATGCATGGCCCTATGAGCTCCAAAAGGCAATTCCAAGCTCTTTATGAGTTCATACACTCAATAGGGACCTTAATCACTTCAACCACAGAGACTTTATACTTCTAAGACGTCCATAAGGTCCAGATTTGAAGTCCTTTCAGAACATAGAGCATAAACACATGGAGTTTGAGGTTTTAGGTCTTGAAAACCACCAATTAAGGACAAGGGAGGCCAAGTTAGAGCGTTTAAATAGGGTGCAAACACCCGGGTTAGGGTTTTTGCCCAGACAGGGTCTAATCGCCGAGTCCGGGAACCGACTCGCCGAGTCCACAGCTTAGACCCCGTATCTTATCCCGCTTCTACTCGGCGAGTTGGTCCTTCAACTCGCCGAGTCCAAGGCCAAAAATGAAATATTTAAAGATTTAATTACAAAGAATACGTACCAAGAACCAGGTGCTACAAATCGTCTGGGCAAACTCTGCCCGAAATTTGGTCGAAAAGTCATCCCATGACATAGCTCTGACCGCATCATCACCCAACTCACTACCAACCTCTTCCCATCAACCACGTGCCCTGTCCTTAAAGAGGCAAGAAGTAGGTCGGACCTTGTCCCTCTCAAGCAACGACTGATATTAAAAGAATTGGCGACATCTTCAAACCATCTGTTGCTAGCAATGGGGTCCCTATCCCCATGATAATTTGGAACTTCACAAGCTCTATACTCCCGAAACATCAATGTACGCATCCCTATCATGGTTGTTATCTCAGTGCAGAATGCACTCAACTTCTCATCACAAATCTCTAAAATGCCATCCTTGATCATACTGAAGATCACAGGAGTCTGGTATGTGATATTGTGTGTAACCTCATATGGAATGAACTCCTTCATCTGATCATCGAGCTGCCCGGCTCCAGAGTCCGAGCCTGATCCCTCCCCCGCACCAGATCTGACATCTGGTCTACCATGTAGCGTCACCATACTCAAGTATATTATAACAATATCAAAATACTCATCATAAATCGAGGGGTCACATACACTACAAGTTCCTTATGTTCGTCTCGACCTTCCTGGATTCGAGTACGGATCCTTTTCTTTCAGTAGTATGGGCCCATACTACCTTCCACATCTATCCGTACTTTCCTCAAGAACTGCCTTGATTCCACCAATTCCCTTCTACTACTGCTTCTCTCTGCTAATCTCATCCTAGGCTTGCGCTAGGGTAACCTCCAATCCACTCTCCGCCATTAGTTGCATAAGAAGCCCCTACTATCTCCCCTAACTAGCTCGCGAATACCATTACATATCACTAAGACTAGATAATTCTTCGAATGAGTGGTCCTACCCTACAACGGTTGGACTCAGACACGAGTTGCGAAATAGAGCTAAACCTAACCTTCTGAAATTATTTAGTCCTCGTAATATGTAACTTAACATATTCATTTACTAGTTAGTTAAATATAACTAGAACTCCTGAAATCACAAAGCAAGCAACATTCGAGCATTGAGTAACATAATCAAGCATGTTCTTCTCAGGCTATCATATTACTGACTACTTAGTACTAGCATACATTTCAATAAGCTCATACAGTAGGCACATAAGGCATCCTTCCTAGATCCTTAGCCTTAAAATAGCATGCAGTGCTCATACATATAACAGGAACACAAGGCATCATTCCTAGATCCTTAGCCCTAATCTAGCATGCAGTTCTCATACTTATATCATAACATAAACTTGTATGGGTAATTTGGGAGTACTTACTTGAGCTCGGCTGATTGCATGCACCACACCCTTTTCTTTTTTCAAAATTCTTTTCTCTTTTCAAAGTTCTTTTTATAAAATGATTTTATTTAGAAAATTTTCATACCAATTCCTTAGTTTGAGTTCAGACACACCCGAGAGTGTGCCCGAATCTCTCAAACCAAGGCTCTGATACAACTTGTAACATCCCAAAAATACAGTATAAAATTTTCATTTTTAAGTCATTAATAAAACCATAAATATCATTCATCATATAAAGTCATAAGTTGTGTATCTCAAAAAATATCATAACATTTGTCAAATATATTAGAGTATCAACATCCTAGGCTGAACAAATGGTATGTGCACTGCAATTATCCCGAGCTCTTCCCCTTGCTACCGGAAGTACTTGAAACCAAAACTGAAAACTGTAAGCACGAAGCTCAGTGAGTCTCTTCAAACTACCACATACCATACACATACATGAAACTAGGAGATACGGGCCCCGCCCACACTCTGTTGTCTAGGATATTCAGGCCCCGTCCACACTCTGCAGCTTAGGAGATTCGGGCTCCGCCCACACCCTGCTGTCTAGGAGATTCAGGCCCCGCCCACACTCCGCTGTCTAGCAGATTCGGGCCCCGCCCACACTCCTGTACTAACATGCATACAAGTATCACATAGACAACAAGTATATCTATTGCTATCAAGCAATTATATATCTATACTCAAATAATACTACGAGATTCGGGCCCTGCCCACACTCGGCTACTATGAGACTTGGGCCCCGCCCACACTCAACTACTAACATATCACATATATGGGCCGACTCTTGTGCCTTAGACCCGTTATTATTGAAGTAAACTCACCTTGCACTACTGAAGTCCCGCGAATAAATCTCAGGCTGCTCGCTGACAGATCCCCAAGCTGTCAACAT
This sequence comes from Lactuca sativa, assembly GCF_002870075.4. Classification (NCBI taxonomy): domain Eukaryota; kingdom Viridiplantae; phylum Streptophyta; class Magnoliopsida; order Asterales; family Asteraceae; genus Lactuca; species Lactuca sativa. The sequence continues at coordinate 54,793,024 of NC_056628.2, read as the reverse complement.
CAAAACAAAACCCAATTAACCATTTGGGCTACCTATGCATAACTCTAAAATCCCCACTTCGGCTAAAAGAACCATTTTACCCCTAACCTAGCTTGGTCCAAGATTAAGGCCCAAACTCATACTCTGAAGGCCCAAAAGTCAAATAATCAACCAAGGCCCAAATATGGCCCAATTTTCCAAATTAGGCCCAAACCCCTCATAGGGTCTCACCTTAAGGCCCAACCATTTATTCTGGTCCAACACTTGGAAAATCAATGGTCCAATATCTTATAATCATAAAGGCCCAATTATGGCCCATCTATAGCCCAATTTTCCAAATTGGGCCCAAGCCTTACCAATAGGCCTTATCCCAAAGCCTAATTCAATATTCTAGTCCATATACTTGCTCTTGGATGGCCCATCAATAGCCCGATCACCAAAGCCCAACAAAAGGCCCAACTCAAGGGCCAAACAAAATTATAGTTTTTTACATAAAATGATGATTAGGTTAACTGTTCTCACTTAACCCATTAAGAATTTAACCCATTAAGTCCATTACTCCACAAGGCCAGCGTACAATGGAATCGGCATAAGTCATAACTTCAGTCCACAGGTCCAAACGCAGGTCCCGGCAATCCAAAACTAACATTTTCCAAAATTAGGGTTTTCTAAACCCTAATTAGGGTTTCCAACCCAAATCACAAACCAAATAAGTCAAAATTAAGCTATTGGGCCGATTAGGGTTTTACTATGTTGTGCACTACCCAATCCCACCTCGGGAAGTGGTGGTCGACGGCGACTTATGGCGGCAGCCACCATTTCCAATGGTGGTGGTGGTGGTTCATGCCAAAAAATCACATATACAACTTCACACCCACAAAGTACACATTCTCACACACAATAACACACACACATAGTCACCCTTCATGGTGGCTGGTGGTGGCAGAAAACGGTGGCATCCACCACCTTGTGGTGGTGGCGGTGGGGTTTTGGCCAGTTATCTCGCATACAACACCTCAAATACCGAGAACAGCTTGTATACTCGATCGTACTCATATTCAGTTACCTCTCGGGTGGCTGTTGTCACTGGAATAGGCAGAAACTGTGGCCAAAAGGTCGCCGACAGTAGCAGCGACATTCCACGACATCCTACTAATAGAAACAAAGAAGAAGAAAGAAGGTGGGTGGCTAGCAGTCTTACCAAAGGCTTCCTTTTTGCACACTACTCGCACAACGACACACATGGTTTGCTTCATCGATCTCCGTGGTTCTCCGGTTGCACACAACGTCTCTGACAGCAGGTTGCGGTGGTGGCGCTTCAATGAAAAGGTGGTCGCTAGGTGGCTTGGTTTGATCGGAACAACACACAAAGATGGTGGCGGCTAGAAGGGTCCTGCATGGCGGTAGCTGTGTAAAGAATAGGGTTAGGGTTATGAATCGGTATCCTCCAAACAAGAGGGGGTGTACATTTTACTAACCCCATGCCTTCAACCAAACTTCGATCCCGTTTTCCAATTCTGGTCCCTCTCCAAAATCTTCTTTCAACTTAAGTCCCAAACTTACCAAACAACCCCCTTCTTTGATAGTTCATTACAATATAAGTTCGTAATTTACCAAACACACCATAACTTCAAAAATCCTTTTCAAATTAAGTCCATATTTTACTAAACAACCCTCGCCTTCGAAATTCTTTACAAACTAATCCGAAAATTACATTTTAACCCCCAAACTGTCATTTATAACTTTTTAACCCTCAAAACCAACGCCTTACTAAATTATTCCGCATTTAGGGCTACTATTCATATAAAATAATAATAATAATTACCTCTCGGGTTTCCTGGTTAATTATTTATTTACTGATTTATTTAATTTAAATGGAACGTTACACATATAGCATTATGATATGTTGTGTCGCGGACATGGAAAACCATAAGGTTGGCCTTGCAAATTATAGTGTTCTAACTATGACGACTTATGCAGAATTATAATGATCAAGTGAATCTAAAGAAATATTGAAGAACACACAACATAAATAATCTCATTTTAGGCTCTCATTAGATCTAGTAAGCTATTACAAAGTCAGTTATGTAATAATTCTCTCAGTAGACTAATATCTCAAAATGGTTCTTACATAACATGGGAGCCACTCACTTCCTATTTATAGGAAAGGCTAAATCCATTACACATCACAAGAGTGTAAGCCACATCCAAGGAGAAATTTGCACCCTAACATTCTCCCCCTCAAAGTTAGGAATGGATGTCTCGGCTTCAATTTCCAAACGAGCTCCAAGCGATCAAGACCAACGCCCCCTCGAAGTAACACTGGTCTTCAAATCCGCTTTGAAAAAGAATATCCAATAATCTCCGAATACCTATTTCAACATTCTCCCATTTTTATAATCAACAAATGATTATAAAACCCATAAGGGTATGAGAAGTGCTCGAGGAATAAACTTGACGAAACTCCCCCTCGATGTGTGACAAAAATGAAACTCTTCAATCCAAAAAAATAAGCCTGGATTCAAATCTTTGACCTCCCGGACTTGAAAATGAACACTCAATGTTCATATACCACGAAAAACTTGCACCAAAAGCAATCACAAAAAGCCGAGGGAATTTTTCAAATTTTATGAAAATTTCGACTTTTGGGTGAAAGTTGCAAGAATTTCAAAAACTGGGTATAAATTGACAATTTCGAAAATAATGCAGGGATCCGTTGTGACAAATCAGCTTCAAATGTGAAACTTTATCCCATATGTGAAACTTGGCATAAAGTGTCAATTCGCATAAGCTTAGGGACCAGTTTGAAACTACTTCTCACTTCACAGAATTATACCCCCAATTCGAAAATGGGTATTTTATGTTAAAACTCTTAAACTTCAATGACTAGATGCGAAATATAGTGTGTTCTTCCCCAATTTTGTTTCCAATATGCAAATGAACAACAATATGAATCGAATTTGACACTTAACCCAAGCAACACTAATTCGAAATCAATCCTCTCGAGTCGAACTAAAAACCAACACTAACATCGAAAACAATTTCACTCTCGACTCGAACGACTCCAAGTCATACCATCGAAAACTATTTCGATTACAAAATTGCTTTCGACTTATGTATCTCAAAACTGATTTCGACTATTAAACCCGAATCAATTTCGACTCGGACTCAACAACGAACGCTATCAAAATCAATTTCGACTTCAAGCAATGTGTTTCGGCTCCAAGTGCTTGCAATGTAGACTCGAATTCTATCTTTCAACTCAATCAATTGCTTTCCGATTATTCATCCCAAAAACACGTACCTGATGCGTACAAGCATCATCCCAAGTGAAACATTGAATCTTCTACTTCCCCACTTGGTTCTGGATACTAAACGAGTACAATACTAGTCGAAATCAATTTTGACCCCAAGTAACTCAAGTTTGATGTCTAACCCATTTCGATTTCGACTTATAAGCTTCGGTTGACTCCAATTATCTTTTGATGTCAACTTGTTTCCAATTTTTTTAACTTCAACAGTTGAAATCGCGGTGCACAACTTGAATCAATAATCAAAATTAACCAAAGCAATACTAACTTTTGAAATCGAAATCAACATCAGTCAAAATTCAACTTGATTTGATTCCATAGTTCTTGATTTCGATTCCAACCTAACACTGCTACTATCAAAATTTAAACTCATAATTATCCCTTTGATATACCAAAATTGATAAATTGAGCAACAAAAATCATTGAGAAGTATTCTCTACTCAAGATCAAACAACTCATGAAAACAATGGATGAGACAGTCATAGAAAATTAATTTATGAGATGAAGCTTAAAATATGATAGATAACAGGTAAACCAAGAACAATTAATCAATACATTATTGTGAATCAAAACAAATTTGATGATATTAATTGATAAAAAAGATTCGATGAGAAGAAGTAAGAATCAGTCAAACATCAATCGAGATGTACAAATGAAATATTAGATGAATCGATATTAACTCAATGACAAATCAGATTGTAATTTAAGATTTTTCATCAAGGATTAATGCTCGAACTTGGACAATGAACAGGATCGAATTGGTCAAAAATAAGATTGAGATTTGGGCTTTAAACGGTACCGATTCACATGTTTGGAACTAGATCAAAAGAAAATGTATCAAAACAAATTAGATTGGGCTCAAAACTGTATCGGATGAACAGTGGATTAAATTTTGATTGAGTTTTCGACTTGATCTAAAAAAATGTATTGGATCATATCAATCGGGTTGAAACAAATTTGATCCAACGAGTCAAAACGATCAAAAATCAAATAGCGAAAGCACGAATTGAAAATATGATTGAATTTGAATTTTGAGAAAACTTGGATCGTTCATCATCGAATCTTCAAAAACAAGGTATCAATCTCAACATGAATTTTTCGGAATCCATTTGAGAATTTAAGAAATCTTCTTGATAATCCTTTTTCCATTTGCAATACTCAAATCGATCATGGAAGATCTCGGTTCCTTGGTTGGAATTACAAAATTACCTAATTGTACCACCCATGATGCACATTGTACAATCCATAGAACTTCTCATTTCTCCAAGATCTAACTTCATCTTCATAACGATTTTGAGAATCTTCAACAATTTTGGGTTTGGAATTCGAAATCATTGCAATATTTGATGATTGTTGCTTTGGAACCCAAATTTGCTTCATTGAATTTGGCTTCAAGACAACAACTGAAGAACTTTGTTTAGAAACCCAAATGTTCTTGTTTTTCATCTTTTTCTTCTTCATATTTTTGTATCTTGAAGTTTTGAATTCAATAACAACATCATTCTTGACAACTTTAACTTTGTAATTTTGAATCAAATATTTTGGAGTTTGATATATTTGACCTTCTTGGATTGAAGGCTTTCTATATGGCACCATTCCTTCAAACAAATCACAAGAATTTAAGCAATCATCGGTTTGGACTCCAATTAAACAAAAAACGTTCACAACTTCATAAAAATTACATTGAGTTCCCTTGTCTTGAACATTAATAACATCATGAACATGATGAACTTCTTCAAGAACATCTTCAACAAACTCAAGAGCATGAAGATTATTTGGGTCTTCAATAAGAGAAACATATTCCTTTTTGAATCATTCTCTTTCTTTTCCTTCCTTTTGGTTACCACACCAAGATAACATATTCATAGAAATTTCAACCAAACTTTCAATCTTACAAAGAGGTTGAAATATCAATTTTCCAAAATCATCTTTCTTATTTCCATTAGAGATTAAAGAATTCCATGTAATAAACCCACCTTTCAATAATAATCCATAAAATTGTTTTTCATTGACTTTGTATTTGACATCTTCAATTATCACGATCCAAGAAACATAATCCAAACATGCCACCTTTGATCAATTAACAAAAAATATCACAAAAACTTGGATATGCTAGAGAGAGAAAATGATTATGAATGAAATCTCTAGAGAGAGAAATTAATTTCAAATTAATTTCTAGAGAGAGAAAGCAAAATCACATGACTTCTAGAGAGAGAAAGTGAAAATCACATGAATTCTAGAAAGAGAAAGTCGAATTTGAATGAAGAATGAAGAACAATTCGATTTCTAGAATCCAAACACTCTTTAAGATGAAGAACTTACAACAATTTGAGATTCACCAAATCATGTTGTCATCATGGATCAAATTCTTGAAAACTTCAAGCACACTTTAAGAATACCCGCTCTGATACCAATTACAGTGACCCGATTATGATGACTTATGCGGAATTGTAATGATCAAGTGAATCTAAAACAATAGTGAAGAACACACAATGTAAATAATCTCATTTTAAGCTCTCATTAGATCTAGTAAGCTATTACAAAATGGGTTATGTAATAATTCTCTCACTAGAAATATCTCTCAAAATGGTTATTACATAACATGGGAGCCACTCACTTCCTATTTATAGGAAATGTCAAATTCATTACACATCACAAGAGGGTAAACCACATCCAATGAGAACTTTTTACCCTAACATAAATAATGGGAGAATATATATATATATATATATATATATATATATATATATATATATATATATACACACACACACAATAGGTTAATATCGGAAATTGTTTTAAATAAGTCATGAGCTATTTTAGATAAGTTAAAACCCACTGACTTATCAAAAACCTTTTATTTAAGTAAATAATCATTTTTAATTTTAATTTATCAAAAACACTAACATTTGCTTATTGGCGGGGTCAAACCATAATAAACTAATACACACATTAAGTAAGTAATCCCAAACACCGGTTATATATATATATATATATATATATATATATATATATATATATATATATATATATATATATATATATATATATATATATGGGTGGGTTCAATATCTAACCAAATAACATCTGTAACGACCCAAAAATTCATTACTAAAAATTTCGTTTTTAAAACGTTACTTAAACCACATCCGCCAATCCATAACATAAATCATAACATAAAATCGAAGTGTTAATTCAAAACATATTCCTATTATCAGAGTAAAACATCCCATGCTGACTAATCAATGGTGTGTGCCATGCGATCACCCCGAGCTCTTCCCTCGGCTACTGGAAGTACCTGAAACCAAAACTGAAAACTGTAAGCACGAAGCTTAGTGAGTTCCCCAACCTGCCACATACCATACATAATCACATACTGCAAGCATTGGGCCACGCCCGTTACAACAGGCTCCGCCTGACTTCGAGCCCCGCTCGGTGTACAGATATGTTTCTCTTAGGCCCCGCCCGCTAACATATACTAACATACAATCATATCATAACACATAAACTGGACATATACTATTGGATTCCTGTTCTAAGGCCTTGCCTATCTTGGGCCCCGCCCCTGACCTGTTACTGATGAGTCATGGAACCCCGCCCACGCTCCAACTGATAGTGAGATACAGGCCCAGCCCACACTCACTCCCTTCCTACTTTGGGCCTCGCCCCTGCTCTGCTGCTAATAAGATATGGAACACCATCCACACTCTGCTATTGGTGAGATACGGGACCTCGCCCACACTCACCTCCCTACCAGGTACATACATGTATCACACAGACAACAAGTATAAACTATCATGGAAACCGTTCCTTGGGCACCCGCCCACTAATCATTGGACCTTGGTCCTGATTATCATACTAGCATACAGTGCCTAGGGCTAACCCCCGGGTCTTCCTACTCATAACTACATGTGTCGGCATTGTGGCCGTAGACCCATCCACACAAAGGGAAAACTCACCTGCACTGCTGAACTTTGCTAATAGCCCTCTGTTGCTAACTGGAACTTCCCCGATTGCAGCTTCTTCGGCTCCCCGAGCTACCAAGATCATAATATCACTTAGCGCAATATTATAGTCACTCTCAAGGTAAAATGACCATTTTACCCCTACCCCATAATGGTCCACAACTAGGGCCCAAAACATAATATAAAAAGGTCCAACACTAGGTAGGCTTCCCAAGCCCACTATTGGCCCACAGACACTGACTCCTGATGGCCCACTAAGTCCCAAGGACCTATAGTCCAAAACACAGCCCACACTGAGGCCCAATTGCTCGAAACCCAACTGGCAGAATTACGCAGGCCGTACACCAATGTACGCTTAGCATACAGGCTTGACGACACGTACGTTGGGCGTACCTGCACATACACTCAACGTAATACCATGTTAATCCCACTTTATATTAAGTGCTTAATACCTCGATTCAGAAGCTACAAACTTAGATCCAAACCTTATTCCATGTCTTAAGCCATAAAGTCACTGACTTGGTGACTTTATATGGCCCAAACCAACTCAAACTCCCAAAATAATCTTCTACTTCCATAAAGGGGACTAGATCTCATGAATGGACTTAATAGGACCATAAAGGTTGGAATTTTATTGTTTATGGGACTCATATGACTCTAAGCGAGGCAACCCTGGTCTTAGAAACGTGCTTAAGTCTCAAAGACCCAATCTTGGGACCAAAAAGTCCATAAAATTGAACTAAAAGAGATCTAAGAGATTAATCATCAAGCTCAAAACTTTTTACCTTGAAGAGGTCCGAAATGAAGCACTTATCCCAGATCTACAAGCTCTAGCCTCCAAGGTTCCTCCTTGCCAACCTTCTTCTTTTCTCTTCCAAGATTTAAACCACCAAAAATGGGTTCTCCAAGGTCAAGATCTCACAAAATGAGGGTATGGACGTTCTATGGTTTCTTCTGAGGTTGGGGAGGCTGAAATGGGGCTAGGGTAGAAGCCAACATGTCCTTTATATAGTGCTCAACCCAAAATTAGGGTTTCATGACTTTTAGTGTACGTTGGGCGTACCTCCACGTACGTTGCGCATACGCCTTGAACATCCGCGACCAAGTTGCCCCATTACGATGGGCGTAACCCAAATTACGTTGGGCATACCCACGCGTGTTCCAAACATGCATGCATGGCCTTCCATGTGAACTCTTCTCCATAAGGGCCATTATTGTCAAATCTTCAAAGTGTCATAACTCCTTCATTCTAAATCCGTTTCTGATGAACTTTATATCCACGGAAAGGTGGAGAGAAGCCCTACGCTTCTAACAACACGCCCTAGCTCGAAACCTTCTCGAATAATACCTCTAAATTTCATAAAGGACTAAAACGCCTCTGGCCTTGGCCTCCGAAATCCATAAATGAATATTCTAGAACAGTGCATTACAACATCACTTAACCACATAACCACTTAGTGACCATTAGATTAGATTTAGAACAAAAGGATATGGTGGTCAAAACCATTGTAACTGAAAAAATTTACTGTCGGTTATGCAAAATCAAAATTAAAATTAAAAATCAATAGTTTGGTGTTGTTGATACCCAACACTACTAAATTCAATCCGTAAAATCAAATATGAAATCCATCCACTATCTAATGTTGCTTCAACATAATTTTTGAAATCTACCCACTATAAAATTCTTCAATCCATTTTTATATATATGAACATATGTTAATATATGAACATGAACCTCAAAACCAAACAGATTACAAACTATTTTATACCAAAACAACAAAGGAAAGTTAGAATGAAATACATCAGGGCCTAATAGCTAATGATTTTAGAAACACCATAAGAACCTCAATTTCATATGTCATATAAATGTGTAAAAGAACCTTTTTTCACCAATGAACATATGTTTATAAGTGAATATTTATAATAACAAATGAAAATGAGAAAATATGGAGAATAAGAGAAGTTTGGATGGAGATTGAGATGAAGATTGTATGTAAAATCCAGTGCTATAAATCTATGTTACTAAATGAAAAATGTTCATAAATAAACATATGTTCATATATGAATATAAGTTCATATTTACATAGCCTTTGTTTGTAAATCCTAGCTTCATAATAAATCAAATACCACTCAGTTATCTTCATCTCCTCTTGCTTTCCTCCATCGGTTTTTCATCAAGTGCAATTCGCACCTCCTATCAATCTTTGATGAATGTATGGTTTTTATTTGAACTAAAAAAATCCAATTTTAATATTTGTTTCATAATGTAATGTTACGATGCATAAACAGAATAAACAATGAAGTTACCTAAAATTCAAATATTGAATTTGCCAAATTTCACCCATCTTTGTTTTCAACAAATCCTCTCTACACCAAACGAAATCTTCGTTTAAGTCCTTATCATCCATGGAACACCACAAAATAGTTTAACCATTCAGCAGAACTCAAAATAACATATTTCCTCTCCAATCGCACTTGAAACACTCTAGCTCCAAAATTGACCATAAAAGACAAAAGTCAACAGGCAATTCCATGGTTGACGAGTTCAAAACAACCTGTTTGTGTGATGAACTTGATAAGTTCTACAAAATCATGATCCTCCGAAAAATTAAAAACATTTGGTTCTCGAAAATCAAGTTTGGGTACGTTATGGATCTTTTGATTTTGACGAGGAAACGTCCAATATGGCAAGACAAGGTCAAGTACATGAAGCGAACGAAGAAACTTAATGATTATCTCATTATTTACGATGAAGGATTGACGATTAGAGGCCGTTGTAAATGTAAAGAAGAAAGACATGATGGTGAGTTATGGTGGTGTAGAACTCAACATAGTGGTGTTTGGCTGTGATGATTGTAAAAAGCGCCAAAGCTCGTATCGATTGAACTTGTAGAGCTCATAATGATATGTTCTTCCATTAGATAGACTCAGAGATAAAATCAATATGCTTACAAAATAAGATCCGGTGCAAAAGAAAGATTTTGGGATTTCAATCACCTTTCGATTGTAAAGTGAAATCAATTTGGGTAGCTATGGTTGAAAATGGTGATCACATGGTGGCATGCAAAATCGCCATTATAATCTTATATCTGTTTGTCTCCGTAGACAATAATGTATAATCTTATTATGTACCCTCTTAATGTAAATCGTTGATATAAAAATCTTAAGGTTATAAAATGGTTATGTATTTAGATAGTTTTATTTGGTTATATTTTGAACTTCTCTCTCTCTCTCTCTCTCTCTATATATATATATATATATATATATATATATATATATATATATATATATATATATATATATATATATATATATCATACATACTTATAAAGCTATCATTTTTTCTTGAATCTCATGCATTTGAAACCCCCATTCTTTTTTCTTTTCACCACATTCATTTGAAACTCCCATGACTTTTCAATTTCTTTATAATAATAATTATAATTAGGTAATTAGGTTAAATAAATATCAAATCTAAAGTGTAATCATATATAAACTAAATTTCAATATTAAAATAATATTTTTACTTCTACTTACAAAATTATGTTTTTTTTTTTAACTTTTAACATATTATACTTAATTTATTAGTTTTAATATATTGTTGGATGTAAACCATTATCATTTTAAATGTATAATTTTTGAACAATTTGTATAAAATACTTAAATTATTAATTAAAATATAACATTATACACTCAACTTAAATATAAATTTTATTTAACTTAAACAACCCAAAAACTATTTTTTAAATAGTTAAAAGTGATAAATTGTAGTGTCTTTCTAATAATGATTGTAAGTTGGTTAATAAGGTTAAATAAATATCAAACCTAGAGTGTAATCATAAATAGACTAAATTTCAATTTTAAAATAATATCTTTACTTCTATTTATAAAGTTATGTCTTTAAATTTTAACATATTATACTTAATTTATTAGATTTAAAATGTTGTTGCATGTAAACCATTATTAGTTTAAAGCTACAACTTTTGAACAATTTGGACAAAATACTTAATTTGTTAATTTAAATATAACATTACAGTGTCAACTTAAATATAAATTTCAGTTTCACTAAGAAAACCAAATAATATTTTATAAATAGTTAAAAGTGATAAATTATAGTGATAAATGCAAAAACTAAATTGTAATATCAGTTTAACTAAAATATTTCCTAAATATATTTTTATAATCGTTAAAAAAATTTCAAATAAGTAGCTTAAAATAACTTATAATAACAATAGTTAAAAATAACTCTATATAAATGATTATATTGTTACCTTTAAAATCAAAAAAATAATGTTTGATGTTTTAAATAGTTATAATGATAAAAATTAAAACATTAACCAAATAAATTTTAAAAAATTAGTTAACAATAACAACAACTACAAGTAATATTAAACCATATATAATATTTAATTTTATTGATATGTAACTCGCGAGTAGAAGTCATTCAAGCGATTGAGATTATGACGTTATAATAGATGTATATATTATCATATAATTCAAAATAATCAATATATTATATCAAATTAATATACAAATTATTATATCAAATTTAAAAACAATGTTAGTGTTATATTTAAAAAATATAAATTTGTAAAGACTTCAACTATATAGGTGTTTCTGTGCATTACAATGTCAACTCAAATATAAATTTCAGTTCCATTTAAAAAATTAAGGAATATTTTGTAAATAGTTAAAAGTGATAAATTGTAGTGATAAAAGCAAAAACTAAATTGTAATCTCAATTTAACTAAAATATTTCTTGAATGTGTTTTAATAATCGTTAAAAGTTTCCAAATAAGTAGCTTAAAATAACTTACAATAACAATAGTTAAAAACAACTCTATATAAATGATTATATTGTTGCCTTTAAAATAAAAAACAATGTTTGATGTTTTAAATAATTATAATGATAGAAATTAAAACATTAAGCAAATAAATTTTAAAAAATTAATTAACAATAAAAACAACTATAAATAACATCAAATCATATATTATATTTAATTTTATTCATGTGTAACTCGTGGGTTTGTCATTTAAACGATTGAGATTATGAAGTTACAATAAATGTATATATTATCATATAATTCAAATATAATCAATATATTATATCAATTTAGTATATACAAATTATTGTATCAAATTTAACAACGTTATTGTTATATTTAAAAAAACATATATTTGTAAAGACATCAACTATATAGGTGTTTATGCGCAACGCGCGGGTATTCGCCTAGTAACTCTTATAAAAGAGGTCATTTAAATCAGTATGGTTCAAGATAAATCATCTATCTTAAACCATATTCATTTGAAACTCCTACATTTTAATCTTATGATAATTAAGTACTTAATTAATTGAAATATTTTTCCTATATAATAAGATTCTTTCATGTTTAGTTACTCACAATGAAGGAAAGAATTTGAATGATAAAATATATTTAGGAGAACTAGAGGCGGATATGATAATCAAGTTTTTGAAAACCTAAAAGTTATTTGGGTGATTTGTCGTTTCGATTTATATTCATATATTTTTCATTCTACTTTCTTTAGATTTCAAGAAAACATTTATAGTTGTATATTTAGAGGCACAAGAAAAACGCGACTCTTCAAATTTATCTGTTACAACTAATTAAATATGTATTCTCTTAGTTTGTAAAATCTTATAAAATGTTTCTTATATGTTTCTATCGTTGGATGTGTAGCTAATATAATTATATTATTGATGAATATTCAACACAAATGTATATGATTAGAAAATTTGACAATATTATGAGGTGTTGAATTTCGATGTAAAAAAATGCAAAATAAATTCATCAATAAATTTTAATTATAAAATCATCATAATTACTGTGTGTCGTTTTGATATGTTATAAGCATTTTTTAATAATAGATACATATGAGACATTCATACGATATAAGATGGTCATGTAAATAAGAGAAGATGCAAGCTAATTACAATGTTAAACATCATATAAAAAACTAACAAAATATTAAACTTAAAGAATAGTGTACAAGAAAATAACACTATATATATATATCAACTTACAAATTGTATATCTTAAGTATTTTTTTTTTGGAAAGGGAACTTCCCTAACGAAGGTTTCCGGGCCAGCTTACGCGCACCGACTAATCCCCCGCTGCAAACATGAGACTTTGTCTCATGCCCTGGAGTCACTCCATAAATATGTTAATCTAACTCAATAATAAATAATTATACACTTATAAATATTATAACTAATTTTATAAGTAGGTTTGTAGTTTTTTATGTAATATTTTAATTTTATGCTTATATAAAATTATATACTATTTAAAAAAAATAGTTGATTTGTTATACTAATAAACAAAACATAAATACATTTTCTATAATGAAATACCTTAAACATCCATCAGTTATGTATTGTCAAATAATTTTTCATTGATTCATTAAAACTCGTTTTCTAGAATACATAGAGTATATATAGAAAAAATATATATACACAAAAATAAGTTACCACAAAAAATTCAAAATTATATAAATAACATAATACTTATTTTTTAATGTAAGAACAGTTTCATTATAATATAATTGTACATTATACATTCATGTTATTCATTTAATTAATTAACCACATTTTAAAAACTTAAATCCTATTTAATTAAATACCATAAATATCAATTAAATATTATAAGTGAAAAAAAAAGACTTTTAAGTTGTAGTTGTTTAATGTTGAATAACTCTTAGTTGGAATTTGAAGAGTTATAATATTAAAATAAAAATCCAGTAGAATTAATTAACTAATAAATTATGGGAGATACACAACCTTAGTTTTCAATATGATTATTGTTTGATTAGGTTCGTTGGGCATTTGGTTGATATAATTAGAAGAATATAATTATATTATTAATAAATATTTTACTCAAATATATATGAGTGAAATGAGTGAAAGAATATGATAATATGACGATGCATATTATTTCAATATAATAAAAAGAAAATGCAAAGAATAAATGCTTTTAAAAGTATTTTGTAACTCTTTAATCGTAATAAGTGGTTTTTGAAAGTAATTAACAATAATAATAATATAAAACAACATAAAGTTCTAAATTAAATTACATTACCTTAAAAACAATGGTTAATATTTTATACTTCCTCCGTCCTAAATTGATAGTTCACTTTTGACTTTTGAAGTCTTTTTTCTTCAATTTTAACCTTAAATAGTTTTATTTGTGTTATATATTATTTGATAAAACTTTTAACAATGAAAAAACATTTAAAATACAATCCATTCATATATTTTGCATCAAAAATTGTCCATCAAAAACAAAAATATTTAAGATCAAAGTTGAAGAAAAAATACTTTAAAAATCAAAAATGGACTATCAATATAGGACAAAGTTAGTATTATCATCATCATGATCGAAACTAAAAGAGGTCAAATAAATAATTTTTAAATTGATTAATTATAACAATAGTTAAAAGTAGCATTATTTTTAAAAATAGTTATAATTGCATGTCAACTTAGTATAAGAAATATTATTTCATAATTAATATCAAATAACAAAATCATTTTCAACATATAATTTTCAAAATTATAACTATATAATATTAACATGTGCAACGTATGGGAATCTGGATAGTATATCAATTTAATTTAGTTATTTTTTATCTGTTCAGCAGGTCATCTGCTCATGTGACGTGCCAAGCTGGAAGAGATGTTGATGTGCCATGACGTGGCAGCTAATATAGCATGTTATGTAGGACCAATTTTTTATCTTTAAAAAAAACATACTTTTCAAATAAAAGAATGATGGAGGGCCCGAACTCACAGCCTTGATATGGTAAAAGGTGTGTTTAGAGAGATAGAGGTCACGAGTTCGAGCAATTTATCCTTCTTTTCTCGGAAAGAATATGGTCCTTTTTTAAAGGTTATAAATTGGAGATGATCTGTTTATATATATATATATATATATATATATATATATATATATATATATATATATATATATATATATATATATATATATATATAGATAGATAGATAGGATATAGATCCGGTAAGAAATTTTTTTTGGTAGGAAGGTAAGAAGTTTTTTTTCTACATATTTTTTTGACGAACAAAAGAAATGAATCACTAGATGATTCATTTGTAAGATGATTCACAAGAAAAAATTCCCAAAAAAACATCTTTATGGTTCATTTTTAAGTAAATTAAGAAAAAATTCACTTTTGTGACAATTTTAGTAAATAACAACAAAATCATTGTATAAATGAATCATCGAGATGTTTTTTTGAGAATTTTTTCTTGTGAAAAATCTTACAAATGAATCATCTAATGATTCATTTTGTTTGTTCGCGAAAAAAATATTTAGAAAAAAAAACTTCTTGCCTTCCTACCAAAAATTTCCTTCTTATTTGATCTTGACTATATATATATATATATATATATATATATATATATATATATATATTTTGAAGATAATTGATGGTTTCTTGGAATTTCCAATTTAAAAAAAATATATTAAAACTTAATCGTTAATTTTTTCAATTTTTTTAAGATTTCTCTTTTATTTAAAACATTTCCATTTTTATACTATATATGAATGCTATTTTAGATTTTTGTTTTTCATATATTTGAGGAATGCTCTTTTTATCTACGGAAACATGAGTGCTCTTGTTGTTAGTGTTGGTTTCTGTTGTATATATAACTATTTTCGATTTTCGATTCTTATGACAAGGAACAATCCTATCTTTTTCTGAATTTAATAAACCCAACATAGAATAAGGTTAAAAGAGCATATTTTTTTAGTATTCAACAAGATCCATGTTTAATTTCTTTATAAACATTCCAACCCATCTCTCTCTTTCCGCAACAAGAATTAACCCATTCACAGTCATCTCCGATCTCCCATGGAAGCTCTCATCACTCCATTATCATCCCCTCCGCTTTCACTTTACCAGAAACCTTCTTCTTCATTCTCGCCATTAACAACCTCCCCTCTCTTCTTCCCTAAACCCCACAAACATCTCCGTCACAGAATCCAAAACAGCAAGTACGGCAACTTCCTTGATTTGATCCCAGAAAACAAATCCGACCCGATTAAATTCGACATCAATTGGCTCGATCCATCTCAAAAACCACGACTCGACCTCATCGTAATCGGAGCTGGTCCAGCTGGGCTTTGTTTGGCTGAAAGAGTTTCTCGATATGGGATCCGGGTTTGTTGTGTTGATCCGGACCCACTTTCCATGTGGCCTAACAATTACGGGTCTTGGGTCGATGAGCTATCAAGCTTAGGACTTGAAGATTGTTTTGATAAAACATGGCCCATGTCTTCTGTTCATATCGACGATCATAAAACCAAGTATCTCGATCGGCCGTATGGTAGAATTAACAGAAAGACGTTGAAGATGAAGTTGCTTTCTGGGTGTTTATCAAATGGGGTTAAATTCCATAAAGCAAAAGCATGGAAAGTTAATCATCAAGAATTTGAATCCTCCATTGTTTGTGATGATGGTAATGAGTTGAAAGCAAGTTTGATTGTGGACGCAAGTGGTTTTGCAAGTTCTTTTGTGGAATATGATAAGCCAAGAAACCATGGTTACCAAATTGCCCATGGGATTTTAGCAGAAGTTGAAGAACACCCATTTGATCTAGACAAGATGTTACTCATGGATTGGAGAGATTCCCACTTAGGAAATGAGCCTAATTTACGCGTAAGCAATTCTAGATTCCCCACTTTTTTATACGCGATGCCATTCGATTCGAATCTAGTCTTTCTAGAAGAAACTTCTTTGGTTAGCCGGCCGGTTTTATCTTACAAAGAGGTCAAAACAAGAATGGTGGCAAGGTTAAGGCATATGGGTATTAGAGTAAAAAGAGTGATCGAAAGTGAAAAATGTCTGATTCCAATGGGTGGGCCACTTCCAAAGATTCCCCAATCGGTGATGGGGATTGGGGGAACTGCTGGACTAGCCCATCCGTCTACAGGATATATGGTGGCCAGGACGCTCGCTCTAGCCCCAATTCTGGCCGAGTCCATTGTTGAGTGTCTTGGTTCGACACGGATGATTAGAGGTCAACCGCTTTATCATAGAGTGTGGAATGGGTTGTGGCCTATTGAGAGGAGATTAACAAGGGAGTTTTATACATTTGGAATGGAGACACTTTTGAAACTTGATTTGGAAGGGACAAGAAGCTTTTTTGATGCTTTTTTCGATTTGAATCCGGAATATTGGCATGGGTTTTTGTCGTCAAGATTGTCGATTATGGAACTTGCTATGTTAAGTTTGTCATTGTTTGGACACTCATCGAATTCATCGAAATTTGATATTGTTACAAAGTGTCCGGCTCCTTTGGTCAAGATGATGGGCAATGTAGTACTTGATTCCATTTGATTTGGACCATTGTTAATCAAATGATTATAATAAAATTGCTAGAAAAGTGGGTTTTATGTTTTTAATATAGTACTTTTATCTTTATTGTTTGGAGCCATGAATGGGCTCGAGAACACCTCAAATTGATACCTTTTGTTCTTTCTTGATTTGTATTGTACAAGTTTCATACTCCATAAGTCTAACCTTGATATGTTTTGTATGAAGATGGTTAAATCATTCACCAAAAAAAAAAATCTTGTGAGCCAAAAATTGTAACATAAATCTATTTACATATAATCATGAAAACTTTCTAATTGCAAAGGATAAGTTACCAAACATCTTTTCTTGTTTCAAAGACTTTGAATAAGATTACTAATTTCACCCATAACATATATTAAACATTGTGTTTTTACTTCAAAGTTACACAACTAGCATTAACTTTAACCATTTTCTTACAACTAATTATCTTATTTTGATTGCTGACTTTTGAAATAACAAATTTAAAACACATCCAAACACTTACTATTTCAATTTCCAAACTTATTAGTCATCAGATTGAAGTGGAGCAAGTTTGTAACAACTACTCATTAATTCTTTAACCAATCCATCATATCTTTATATGCATATATACACCCCAACTCCATTACCCAATTTCCAAAAAAAACTTTCACTATGGATTCAAGTCATTCAACCAAAGAAACCGGCGATATCCCAATCCCAATCACCGAGTCAAAGTCATCAAAAAAAACCCCTCCGGTGGCGGCAGTGTCAAGGTGGAAAAAAGCTTTTGCGGCCAAGAAAACCGCCCACCAGCCGCCAGTGTCAAGGTGGAAAAGAGCTCTCGGCATTCTCGACTTCATTCTAAGGATCTGTGCCATTGCCACCACTCTAGCGGCGGCAACCGCCATGGGCACCACCAACCAACAGCTCCCGTTTTTCACCCAATTCTTCCAGTTCAAAGCCGACTACACTGATCTCCCCGCTTTCACGTAATCTTTTTTTATCTCATGGGTAATTCAGTAATTTCACGTCTTGTTTCTTCTCTCTTGACAATCATCTTGTGTGATTCACAGGTTTTTTGTGATTGGAAACGCCATGGCTGGCGCCTACTTAGTTCTCTCATTGCCATTCTCTATAGTCTGCATCGTTCGTCCACATATCATAGGAGCCAGGTTGATGCTCCTCGTTTTTGACACGGTATTAATTAAACTTTCTTTTTTTCTTATTCGGTTCAAGATAAATCCTCTAAATGTTTTATAATTGTTGGTCTTTATTCGTTTTTTTTCTTTGAACGTTTTCAAATTGTCAAAATTGTCAGATAGCGGTGCCTTTGATCACTGCTGCTGCATCTGCGGCTGCTTCCATAGTCTACTTGGCACACAATGGTAACTCCGATGCAAACTGGGTGGCGATTTGTCAACAATTTGATGATTTCTGTCAGCGAGTCAGCGGAGCTGTGGTGGCTTCTTACATTGCAGCACTGATTTTCATATTTTTGGTGATTGTTTCTGCGGTGGCTTTAAGGAGGAAGTAAGTGAAGACTGTGTGGACTACTTACATAGTTACATACGTACTATGATTGTGTTTCTTTATGTTGTGTTCTTGTGATCAAGAATTGAAAGGGTGGTTCTGTAAGTTGATGTTTGGTATAGTATATGAATCTGTTTAATTTAAGTTGTCATGATCACCTCTACAAATATTTATTCTTTCGTAAATTGTCATCGTAAATTTACATTAGTGGTGATTGTTTCTATTCATTTAAAGAAGACTTTGAAATTCAACATGACAAATAATTTAATAAACATGTGTCACTATGATCATATAACAACGGTTGCTATTTTTATAAGACATGGAGTTGTGATTCCGGTCAAATATTTCGGACCCAAAAAACTTACAAAAATATAAATAAAATAGAAAAAAATATCAAAAAACCATCACTACAAGAATTAAGTCCTATGCAGACCACGTCTATACGAACAACTTAAGTCGTCGGCACTACCGATGACATGTCGTCGGTATAGAGTGACTAAATTTTTTTGACCTAAGACTATATAGCGACGATAAGTCGTCGGTATACCTTAAGCGGGATAGAAAATTTTTACATGGTTTCCTCAAAACGTTTGCCAACGATACGTCATCGGTATAGTTTACGCAAAATATATTTTTATTTATATATATTTCATTTTGCAGAAAAAGGAAACAACGTCGGTTTGGGTTGGTTATACAGACGACAAATCGTTGGTATAGAATGATAGCGATCCGCGTCATATCCGTGTCGACTACAGACGACTTGTCGTATGGAAATATATTTATTATTTTTTTTTTTAATTTACGAAATGGAGAAACGGCGTTGTTTGACTTAACTCTGTACCGACGGCATGTCGTCGATATAGGGTTTTAAGTCATTTGCTTCCTTCGACGCCCTTTCATTTGCGGCGCTCACCAAAACTCATTCTCTCTCTCTCTCTCTCTCTCTCTCTCTCTCTCTCTCTCTCTCTCTCTCTCTCTCTCTCTCTCTCTCTCTCTCTCTCTTGGTCAGCGATATTCCGTTCAAACGAACTCCGACCACTCGTCTTCACCGCCGACGACATAGGTAGGTAGCTTGTTCAATCTTTCTTCTCCGATTACCCTCTTTTACAGTTCGATTGTGAGATTTTGGGTTTTTTTTCCTATTTTTGATTTGTGGCTTGATAGGGGTTGTCATCGGAGGTTGGACCACCTGCAACGACGTCTATTGCGACGTTCGGCCAACACATTATCCATTACAGGTAAGGTTTTTGATTTTTGATTATTTTTTTTAATTCTTGATACGGTTGTTTTCCGGTGAACACAACCACCATGTCAACTTCTCACTTCCGGTCATTACTGTCCGGCAACCACACCACCCATCGACACAGAACATGTAAGTGTTTTTTTCTATTATGTTTTTTTTTTGGGGGGGGGGGGGGGTGGATATTGTTGTATAAAAATGTAGAATTTGATATATGCTGTTTGATTTCATGTTTATAATTCTTTGAAAATGCCTACAATAATGAATGATGAAATTTGTTGGGCATGATTTGTTTGATTTCATATATGGATTTTTACATATTTGTATGAAATTGAAAATGGATGTATTGTATGCTTAATTGTATGAAATTGGAATATGCAAGTGGTAATGATGTCTAAAATGAAATGAAAATTGGAATTTAATGTATTGTATACATGTATGATTATGTGATATTTATCTTTAATAGTTTGAGTGTATATAAGATGAAGTGATTGTATGATTGTATTAGATGTTTATTATGTTTTTATTTTCTTGTTAATATGGTTTCAAAGGGCTTACTTTTATTAGTGACTTAATGTTGGTCATTACGACTTTAGCTTAACTACGTTATTAATAGCAGCGTACTTTTAGTAATTTTAAATTAAGATATTTTTAAAATCAAATTAAATTAATTATAAAATCAAATTAGTACTAATATTAAAATAAAATAAAGTTAATTATAAAAACTAATTAAATTAATTTAAAAAAACTAATAACAAAAGAAAATATTAAATTTTTTTTAAAATCAAATTAAGTTAATTTTAAAATTAAATTAAGTTAGTTATAAAATCAAGTTAAATTAATTATAAAATCAAATTAAATTAATTATAAAATCAAATTAAATTAATATTAATATTAACTAAAATAAAATTAATTATAAAATCAAATTAAATTAATTAAAAAACTAATAGCAAATAGAAAAATATTAAATTAATTATAAAATCAAATTAAGTTAATTTTAAAATCAAATTAAATTAATCATAAAATTAAATTAAATTAATTATAAAATCAAATTAAATTAGCTATAAAATCAAATTAAATTAATTATAAAAACATATTAAATTAATTAAAAATAATAATAACAAAAAAGAAAATATTAAATTAATTATAAAATCAAATTAAGTTAATGTTAAAATCAAATTAAATTAACTATAAAATCAAATTAAAAATTATAAAATCAAATTAAACGTTATATATTTTTTAAACGATAATATTATGTAATATAATATTAAAAGTATGATGCTATAATAGAAAACAAACAAAAGTATGATGTTATAGTTAACAAAATTATGATACTTTTGTTAATTATAACATTATACTTTTGTTTATTTTCTATCATAACATCGTACTTTTAAAATTATGGTTTAAATAATGTACCGTTTAATATGATTTTCTTATTAAAACACGTTGAATCATTGATTTTTAGTTTAAGTATCTTCTTCATAATCATCAAGAGCCTAGAAATACCCGCTTGAAATTGATTTAGAAATTAATTTCGGGTTGTCCCCGTGTTGGGACTGCTTTTTGAATATTTTGTCTCATTTAGGATGTGAATGTGTATTGTGTGATTCTTTGTTTAAGAAAAATTTAGTTGTCATTTTCTCTTTGCTCTTCGGGTATATATTCTTTTATATACCTGGGAGCCAAGGGGAAATGCTGTCGAATTTTTTTCAAACAAACAGTCATGCAATACACATTCACATATGAGATAAGGTATTCAAAAAATGGGTTTAGAAGTCTACCATTGTGAATACTCTATCCATTACATCCGATTTTTACTTCTCGAGTATACATTTCTTTATATACTTGTGAATACTCTATCCATTCTCGGGTATATATTTATTTATATAGCCCAAATACAATCTAACTTTCGATAACTATGTATACATTATAATTTTGAATAATGAAACAGCAATGACGATCAATAAGAGTTGGATTGGAGAGAACCGAATGTCTTCAAAATACTTGGAAGGTCTTAAAAACTTTATCAAGATTGCTGAGAAACATACCAACTCTAAAGGCAAAGTGAGTTGCCCGTGCAAAACGTGTGTGAATTCGTATTGACATGTTTTGCCTACGGTTTATGCCCACTTACATGACATTGGGTTTCTAGAAAAATATACTACGTGGATTCATCACGGTGAGAAACATGTTGGTTCTTCGGATTTAGGCTACATTTCGACTCCAAGAATAAACACTCCAGTAAACACGCCCACAAGATGTTATGGCAGAACAAAATACAAATGAAGAAAATATAGACAAGGAGGGACGAGGTATAGACCCGGAATTTGATGATTTGTTTGAGGAGCTCAATACCAAGTTATACTTTTAATGTAGTGATATGTCTGCCTTAAACTTTTTGGCAAAGTTGTTGCATATTAATGTGATCAATAAATGGACTAATAGTTCGTTTGACCAACTTGTAGAGTTACTAAGAGCTGCTTTCCCGAAGAGCAAGATTTCAGCCTCACACTATGAAGCTAAAAAGAAGTCGAGAAAGATAGGGTTAGGATATCAATCAGATCCGCGCTTGAAAAAAATGATTGTGCTTTATTTTGGAAGGAGAATGGTTCCATGAAAAATTGCCCGATTTGTAAGGAGAGTAGATGGGTGGACGCAACTACAAAGGGGAAGAAAGTACCACAAAAAGTGTTGCGTTACTTTCCTTTGACTCCAAGACTTCGACGAATGTATAGCTCCAGATTCACAGCTAAAGATATGAGTTGGCATAATAATCGAAACTCAATAGATGGTATGATGTATCATCTGGTTGATGGGAATTCATGGCAAGATTTTGATAAGAGAAATCCAGAGTTTGCTAAAGAACCTAGAAATGTTCGTCTAGGTTTGGTTGTTGATGGCTTCAATCCATTCAGCAACTTTAATAGTACTTATAGTACTTGGCCGATTATATTGACTACATACAATACACCACTATGGATATGTATGACAAAGTCTTCTTTCATGCTAACTTTGCTGATTCCTGGCCCTAAATCACCCTCAAAGGACATTGATGTTTTCTTTAGGCCTTTGGTGGAAGAGTTGAAAATGTTGCGGGCCAAAGGAGTCCAAATGAGAGATGCATCAACCAACACCGTATTTAACATGTGTGCGATGTTGTTATGGACTATCAATGATTTTCCAGCACGTGACAGTTTGTCTGGATGGAATGGTCAAGGTTATTTGGCATTCCCTACTTGTAATGTAGACACATATTCCATTCATGTGACCAACAAGATGTCTTATATTGGTCATAGACGATTCTTGTGTATGAACCAGATGTGGAGGTAAAGTTTATTGTTTAATGGTCAACCCGAGAGAAGACCACATCCAATACGATTCAGTAATATAGCTATATTAAAGCAACTAGCTCATCTCCCTAATCGTATTCCAGGGAAACATCCTGAGCACGGGGGTGCAACAAGAAGGCATAATGATGAAACAAGAAAAAGAGAGCTGAATTGGATGAAACGTAGTATCTTTTTTGAGCTTGAGTATTGGTCTTCCCTCGAGCTAAAACACAATAAATATTTTATGCATGTAGAGAAAAATGTGGTAGAGAGTGTTTTAAATATTGCACTGATGAATGAAAAAACCAAAGACAAAAAAGAAGCAAGAGAAGACTTGAAAAATATGGGCATTCGGCCAGATCAATGGCCAAAAGAGAAAGTCAACAAGAAGAAGAAAGTGAACAACAAGAATGAAGACAACAACAAGAAGAAAATAATACTACCACATGCTGATTGCTCTTTCAAACCAATTGACCGACAATGTTTATGTCATTTCATTAAAGGAGTGAGGCTACCTGATGGTTTTGGATCGAACCTTAAGAAGGTGAATGATACTGCATCAAATTTGGTTAGGCTAAAGTCTCACGATCATCACATCCTCATTCAACGATTGTTGCCTATAGAGGTTCAAGCATTTCTCCTAGAAAATGTTTCAACAACAATCATTGACTTGTGTACATTCTTTTAAAAAAATTGTGCACGGTCATTAGATGTTAACGACATGAGAAATGCCAAAACAGAAGTGGTAAAGATTTTATGCAATCTTAAGCTGATATATCCTCCAACATTTTCCGACATCACTATTCATCTAATTCTTCATGTACCTGATGAAGCCATTCTTGGAAGGCATGTACACATGAGATGGATGTATCCCTTTAAAAGATACATGAAAAACTTAAAAATTAAGTTAGAAACAAAGCCAATCCAGAAGGTTCAACAGCAGAGGGTTATGTTGCAGACGAAGCTTTGACATTCTGCTCTATGTATCTTGAGGGTATGTAAACCAAATTCAACCATGGGCCTTCCAAAAAGGCAAGTTTTTGTGTTCTCATCACAATGTCGACCGATGTTGTCACACCCCCGAACCAGACGGCGGAAACGTTAGAGGGCTCGCGTGACTTTAATTGAATATCATCACAATGAATATACATGAATCATAACATAAACATCACCATGCATCAATATATTACAACTGGAATTGTTCACATCAAGTACATTGTTTTAGCATTACACATTCACAACATAAAAAGTTTGAGTGCTTTTAACAACATAACATCCAACATTACTTTATATTACTCTTCCGCTTACCTGTTACCTGAGAATACAAGTTATTTTGGAAAAAACGTCAACATATGAAATGTTGGTGAGTTCATAAGCAATGTTGTGATAAAATGATTTGTATAGTTGTAAAACCCAGAAAATCCGATTTTTTCTAAAAAGACTTTTGTTTATCAAAGTGTGAAGATCCATAAATTGATGCATGAATGATTTCAAAAACATATATATATGAAGGGTATTTTGTATTATAGTTATAAGATTTCAAGTGAGTAGTATTGAATTCCCCGGAAAACCCGATGTTTCCCGATGTTGAAATGTATTCGTGATTATTGATTTTTGTATTGTCTTAACGAATGAATATTGATTAATTCACATGGTATATTGTCCTAATTTTTTCTACTCTGATTTGTCGTAAGCCTTAGCGAACGAAGAGAAGGGGGCATTATGTCCCACTACTATCGTAAGTACCTTAGGCTATCGCGGATACAAAAGACACAATGGTCCAACTCGCATTTGATTACTATGACCTTACTATCTTTTCTAACGAGAAACTTTGGCCCGCTAGCACATAAAAGCTATTGAAAGTCCTTTTATAAAATATTGGGTCATTGAAGGCCCAATAACATATAAGCGTTATCCCTTTGGGCCCAAAGATCTTGTTGACTGGCTTGCAAGGCCCAACAAGCATGATTTGAAACTCATAAGCCCAAAGTTTGTAGGTTTATTCCTTTTAGTCATCACATATATATTGGAGAGTTTTGATTTAGCGATTGTTGTTTTGTATTGATTCGAGACTGAATCAATTCGTTTATAACGATATTTGGTATTGAAGGTGTATTTGTTTTCCATTTTGTCGCTAGTCGGGTATCTTGTATTTTGTCTTAATGAATTTATTTGTTTAAAAGAATGATTTTTGACCTTTTCACTACCTTTCTTTTATAAAAATAACACTTTTAGTCCTTTATATAAAAGAATTTCATTTTTAGTCCTTAAAACATTTTCTTGACACTTTTGTATCATAAACTTGTTGAAAAGACATTTTTAACCCAAAATTTATTTTGTAAACAGCTTTAGCCCTTCCAGAATGGAATTTCTCGGTTAGAACCCTAAATTTTGAAACTTTTACAGTTTTGGCCCAAAATATAAAAAGTTTACATTTTTTATCCTTTTTGGAATTGAAAAGCATTTTTGACCTTTGAAATAGTTTTATTTCACTTCTTATCCCCTGTTTTGCAGAATGTTACAATTCAGCCCCTTAAAACTTCAAATTTTTGCAATTATGGGCTTATTGGGCCGAAAAGCCCAAATTTAGCCCATTAAGCTAAATTTTTGCATTTCAAGTCCTTTGAAATTTCCAATATTCAGAAAAATGTTTATAGAAACTGTTTTGACTCCTTTGACCCTCAATAAACCGTGACTTGACAGTTTCTACCAAAGTTTTGTAATTTTTGACAATTTAAGCCCTAAAATGGGTTTTATGTTAGATTATGTTCCTCATAACCTTATAAGCTATTTTTCTTGACTTGTTTAGTGTAAAATAACTTATATTATGTTTTTTTCCTTTCTCATGTCATAGATCTCGAGTTAACATCCCTTTTAGTAACATATTTATCACAAAAACACATAAAATCACACACATACATGCATAAAATCACACATAGCATACACATACACATAGATCTACACATTTTCTTGTATTCTCCCCCATAAAACATATGAAAACTGAAAAAAGAGGGGTATGAAGTTCACCTTGAGTTGTAGTTTTTGTTTTGAAGAAGAATAGAAGAAGTTTGATGCTATTTCTCGGCTTTAGCAACCTTCCTTGGAAGATCTCGAACTTAGATGATTTCTAAGAGGGTGATCATGATTTTGTATGGATTAGAAAGAGGTTTTTGATAAAACAAAGAGTCTAGGTCATAGAACCAAGTATGAACTTACCTTAGATGCTGGGTTTTGTGGAATAATCTCTTTGAAAGCTTCCTAGATCTCGAAAATTTAGAAAGGAATGGAGAGAGTTTCTTTGAGAGAGTTTGAGTGAAGTGTGTGTGTGTGTGTGTGTTTGGGAGACTCTCGGCCGAAAAGAAGAAAGAGAGAAGAAGAGAGATGAGTGAAAGGATGGTTGCATGGAAATATGAGAGTGTGCATGGAAGGCCATTAAATAAAAATGAGTTGGCACACACAAGGTCAACTCTTCCTTCTTTGTAAGCTTGGTTCGAGAATGGAGAGGGAAAAGAGAAAGAATTGGGTCTTGAGTGCTTAGCCCATATTATGACTCACTTTGGATGATGTTTGGGCCCAAATAAATCAAAGTGTAATTTTTATGACCTAATAGGGCTAAATTAATTTGGTTGTGACCCATTAAGGCCCAAAATATTATGTTTCATGTATATGGGTCCATTTAGGGCCCATTAGAGAGTTCTAGATTCAAGATGGATAATTTGGAAGTTTATTAGTCCATTAGGCCCAATAAGGAAATCCTAGTCCAAAGTGAACTCAAATTGGGATTTCAAAGGTTTCCAATTCTTTGTTGACCATTTGTAGGGATAGAATGAAGTATTTGATGAAGTTTTGTTGTTATAGAATAAGCATCATGCATGCTTTCATGTTATTGATTGATAGTTGTTATAAGTGTTGTAGTTACAAGGCACCAAAATTTCTAGTTGTGACATCATCCCCCCGTTAGAGGGAATTTCGTCCCGAAATTCTTTTGAAAGCTAGATTTGAGAATGCGAGAATAGATGGGGGGTACTTCTGCTTCATTTGATCTCTGCGTTCCCATGTGAATTCTGGTTTGTATCTCGCGTTCCACCGAACTTTCACAATTGGAATGTGGCTCTGCTTGGTACGCTTTACCTCTCGGTCCATGATTTTAACCGGCTCCTCGATGAACAGAAGGTTCTCATTGATTTCGATTTCCTCTAATGGAATGAGGAGGGTCTCGTCGGATAAGCACTTCTTCAAGTTGGAGACGTGGAACACAGGGTGTACACTGCTGAGCTCGGCGGGTAGTTGCAATCTATAAGCCACTGGACCTATTCAGGCAAGAATCTCGAAGGGTCCAATGTATCGAGGGTTCAGTTTGCCCCGCTTCCCAAAATGAATCACTCCTTTCCAAGGAGAGACTTTTAGTAACACCCTATCTCCGACTTCGAATTCCAAGGGCTTTCGTAGTTTATCGGCGTAGCTCTTTTGTTTGTCTCGTGACGATTGCAGTCATGCTCTGATCTGAATTATCTTCTCGGTCGTCTCGCGTATGATTTCCGGTCCAGTTAAGGCGTTGTTTGAAATTTGCCCTCTCGCTAGCTGGGTGTCTCCTACGTCAGCCCAACACAACGGTGATCTACATTTACGCCCGTATAATGCTTCGAAAGGAGCAACTTTGATACTCGAGTGATAATTGTTGTTATACGAGAACTCGATCAAAGGCAAGTGGGTATCCCATGATCTTCCAAATTCTATTACACACGCTCGGAGCATATCTTCTAGTGTTTGAATGGTTCGCTCGCTTTGACCATCCGTTTGTGGGTGGTAGGCAGTGCTCATATCGAGTTGTGTTCCTATAGCTTTCTGAAGCGATTGCCAAAATCGTGAAGTAAATCTACTATCTCTATCTGAGATGATAGATACCAGTACTCCGTGGAGTCTCATGATTTCCTTGATGTAGATTCTTGTCAGGCGCTCCATCTTGTATGATTCTTTTATTGGTAGGAAATGGGCGGATTTCGTTAGTCTATCAACTATTACCCAGATCGTGTCCAAACAGTCCGTCGACTTGGGTAGTTTGGTCACAAAATCCATGGTGATCTTTTCCCATTTCCACTCGGGAATTACTGGTTGTTGTAGTAATCCAGAGGGCTTCTGATATTCCACCTTTACTTTAGCACAAGTGAGGCACTTGCTCACGTAAGTGGCAATCTCTGCCTTCATATTTGGCCACCAATAATGTTGCTTAACATCCAAGTACATTTTGTCTGAATCCGGATGGATGGAGTATCGCGTCTTGTGAGCTTCGTTCATGACTACCTCTCTGAATCCCCCAAGTGTAGGGACCCATATGTGGTTCATGAAGTAGTATTCTCCATATTCCTTCACCTCCAAGTTCTTCTCCATTCCACGTAGCGCTTCACTTGTTTTGTTTTCCGCCTTTAAGGCATCTAACTGGGTTGTTCTGATTTGCGAGGTTAGGTGGGATTGGATGGTTATCGAGAGAGTTTTCACACGACGATTTGAGTATTCTTTCCAACTCAAGGCATTGGCTACCACGTTAGCCTTGCCTGGATGGTACTTGATTTCGCACTCGTAGTCGTTTAGGAGTTCGACCCATCTTCGTTGCCTCATGTTTAGCTCCTTTTGATTCAAGATGTGCTGAAGACTCTTGTGGTCAGTAAAAATAGTACACTTGGTACCATACAGGTAGTGTCTCCAAATCTTCAGGGTGAAGAGGGGATGAAACCCTAATTTCCGGGGTTTTGTACCTTATTTAAAGGATCATTGGCCTCCTCAACCTCACTTACAGCCTCTTGATAGTCCATAAACCCTAATCTGCGTGAGAGTGCTCCATTTGTGTATTTTACGCTTTGGAAGAGGATTTTTGGTGAGAAGAACTTGGAGAGCAAGTGGGTAGGAGCAAAGAATGTGTGGAGATCTGATATCTACCTCAGTATGCATCCCTTGGAAGGTATCAAGTCGTTATCCTAACCTCATTTCCTTTTAGATCTCATTTGGGTGAAATTTAGGGATTTTCTAGCATATTAGGAAGCTTTTCTTGTGTATGAGCTAAGATCTGAAGTTGCAAATTCAGATATGAGCTCTTTTTGGTCTCTAAGTCCATAAAGCTTCCAGATTTTGCAAGTATGAGACTCTCCTTAGGTGTAAGACTCCATTTCAAGATTGGATCTGCCATTTAGAGTCTTTAGAGCCTTGCATTCACGTAAAGTTTGCAACTTTACGTGATAAACATGCCTTGGGGAATTGGATCTACAATATGGAACCTTATAATGGCTTAAAAATGATCTGATTGGATGAAGGACTGAAGGGACTCGGCGAGTTGCATGGTCAACTCGACGAATCCGATGAAGATTGTTGTGCACTCGGCGAGCCAGATAGGGTTTTCCCGACCTTTGGACATGCATGAACTCGGCAAGTTGTAGGGAAACTCGACGAGTTGGCCAAAGAGTTTACGACCGCAAACATTAGGAACTAGACGAGTCACTCAAGTGACTCGGCGAGTTAATGAGTTATGCAAGGAACTCGAGGAGTAGCTAGTTGTACTCGACAAGTTGAGGTCAGCATGGACTGTTGACCTTAACCGTTGACTTTGACTTTGACTTTGACCATGGGTTGACTAGTTGACTTCTAGGGGCATTTTGGGAAATTGGAAATTTATGGATATGGTTCTATGACGAATATAGGTGGTGGAGTTTGTGACGGTGATCCGAGAGTTGAGCTTATCTCTTCAGCGCGTCAGTTGTGAGGTGAGTTATCCTTACTATATCTAAAGGGTCTAAGGCATCAATTCCGGCCCTTGTCGGATTTGTATCTGGGTTTATTGTATGATATGCGTATTGGTTTACATCCTGGTAGTTAGGATGGTGATATGCTTAATGACATGGTTAGGTCGGTACCCTGGTAATAGGATGTTGCTATGATTAGTGATCTGTTAGATCGTCTTGACTGTTATATATGCTAGCGTATGATATGTATGTGCACATGTTTGTTGATTGGGGGTTGGGTTGAGGCGGTCCTGCTTTGTGCTGAAGGCCAACATTCCCAGGGCAGTCCGGACAAACTAAAGACCCTGCAAAGGGTTTTTGTTAGGCCGAAGGCCCAACGAGCGGTCCGGATAGGCTGTAGGCCCTGCGAGGCGGTCCAGACGTGTCGAAGGCTCGAAGAGCGATCCAAATAGGCTGAAGGCCTGCAAGGCGGTCCAGTCAGGCTGAAGGCTCATTATGCATGGTTGTTTTGTTGGTTATATGTTTATATGATATGGTTATATCTGTATGGTGTTGGTATTTTGGGGGTAACTCACTAAGATTTCGAGCTTGTAGATTCAGTTTATTGTTTCAGGTTCAGCAGATGGCCGCAGAAAGGTGAAGGCATGACCGTACACTTCCTCGATTGATGATTATGATTTCTAGGAACTCTGATGTTTAAACTATTTTGAAAACAATTTGTACTGACTGAATGGTTTTAGATGATTTAAAAAGTATTAAATTGGCTCGAATTTTATGGATATTACAAGTTGGTATCAGAGCCTTGGTTTGAGTGAATTGGAGGAACACTCACATGAATCCAGTCTCAAATCAAAGAAAGATTTTCAAAATGATTTTAAATGGTTTTCAAAATAAGTAAAAGAGGATGTGAAGTGTACGATCAGCTGGAGCCAGTAAGTAGACCCCAAAATACCATGCAGTTATTTGATTATGTGATATGTTAGAACACCATGCTAGTGATAAGATAGGGATCCTCAGGAACCATATGATAGAATTGTCTGATCTTTGATACCTTATCTTATGTAGAGTACCTCATTAATTGTTGTATGACTCTTTCATGTGTGAAGTGACTATTGGATGAATGCTCCAAGTCACATGCTACATGGGTTAAATAGTCTTAGGGTAAGGGATTTGGTCCTGTTGTGCAGCTCTTGTCTGAGTCCAGCAGTTGTGGGATTAAATCTTTTAGTCTAAGATTTTTTAAGTCGTGCGGTATGTGATGGTATTCATGCAATAGTTAAATGGCACCAATGGAGGGTCGTGTGGCAGTTAGTGGACGGGTGGGTAGTGAGAGGCTAGGAGGCCAGTTATGAGATGTTTAGCATTCCTCTAGGAGTGGGTATTGTGGTGATACTTGAGACAAATATGGGTAGGTGTGGAAGGTAGTACGAGCTTGTACTACTGAAAGCATAGGACCCATACGCGTATCAAGGAAGTCACAACCCCTAGGGTTTGGTCGGGAGTAATTTCCCCGTCGTTTATGCGGATTATTTGATATATTCTTGGTATATGTTTAGTATGGTGTAGGGATATCAATGGGACCAAACAGGAGCGGAAATAGCTGCCCCCGCCCCGCCCCCGCTCCCGAAATCACTTGTTGCCCCCGCCCCGGGTCCCATCCCCGGATCCCCCGTTTACACAGCCCCCGGTCCCACCCCCATTCCCCCGGTTCCCCTGGTTTATAGGCTTAAAATTGGATTTTTTTTATTTTGCTAAATCAAATATGTAAGCCCTTGATAAATCAAGAATTGATCAAACATAAAACATCACTAAAGTTATATAGGATTTTGTAGTTTTTTTATGGCGATTAATGCATGAACATTGTGATATCAAGTTGGAAATTTTACTTCTGTTATTGAATAAGCAATACATCCTCAATCAAACAGCGGTTTGTTTCAAAGTTCAATAAGCAAAAAGAAATCAAGTTTTATGGACAATGAAGTGTATGTAGAACAACAAGTGCCCTCTGGAGTTCTTATAGGCATTCGATTCAACACCTTTTTGTACAAATAGTCAAATCTAATTAAAAATTTATAATTTTATCTATGTAACAGGAGAAAGCATCTGTGAAGGAAATCACTGTACCAAATGAAGTAACAGACCCTTCATGGGGTTCCCAAATCCCGCATCACAGTGTCATATGTGTGGAGCTAAAGATTATAGAACATGTAAAGGTATGAAAAGAGTTATAGACTCCCTACCAAATGAAGTAATAGACCCTTCAGGCGTTGATTATTTTACAGGTCACATAGGCTTAATAAAATTTCCGTTCACAATACTTCATCAATCATCCATGCTTTTCACTGAATACACCTTAATTGCAATCAAATTGCCTAATATAAATCGAGTTCTGATAATGATTCACACTTATGACTTATGTTTGAGAAATCGGTGAGAAACATAAATCGTGAGCTAAGTGGTACATTACCGTCAAATGCAGAAAGGTGTCGGCGATAGTGACGAAAAGAAGCTGAAGTCCTCGAAGTCGTAGGCGGAGTACGGGAACGTGAGGGAAGCTAAATTCCTTGAAGCTAGAAAGTTCAAAGTCGCCGTTCGTATTGTGATTTGTGAACCAAAGAGTGAAAACGGAAAGAGTATTGACGGAAGAAAGCTAAAGCGGATAAGCCCTAATTTCCCATTTCTATTTTCCATTATTTATATATATATATATATATATATATATATATATATATATATATATATATATATATATATACGGGGCCCCGCAAGAGTACGGGACCGAAACACTCACTCCCGACCCCGATCCCGAATATAAACGGGAGTTAATCTCACCCCCGCTCCCGCCCCTGCCCCCAAATTTTTTTAAAAATTATTCCCGTACAGTATCGAGGGCCCGCGGGGGTTTTTGACGTCCCTAGTATGGTGATGGAAAATCGATTTGAGGCGGGATCTGGATCAGGATCGGGAGCGAGTGGCCATGATAGGTCGGTATCATCCGTCGATCAGATACCAGAGATGATTTCCATGGAGGTTTCTCAGATTTTACGAGAATAATTTTTCGGTATTGTGGACCGGTTCCCCACCAGGATGATCGCCAAGATCGAGGAGCAAGTTACAACGTTGGAATCTGTGAGAGATGTTGCTACCGTGATGACTACTAGGGGAGTACCGGTGGTGAGGTCACAACTAGGTAAGAGGAGGAGGGATTTTTCAATAGAGGACGAAGGGTTGGAGATTACTGAACTCGGTATTGTGGACCGGGTCCCCACCAGGATGATCGCCAAGATCGAGGAGCAAGTTACAACGTTGGAATCTGTGAGAGATGTTGCTACCGTGATGACTACTAGGGGAGTACCGGTGGTGAGGTCACAACTAGGTAAGAGGAGGAGGGATTTTTCAATAGAGGACGAAGGGTTGGAGATTACTGAACTCGGTATTGGAAGTCAGGAGGGTCAGAAGGTGTGTGGCAAGTGTGGGGGAGCCCACAGATTTGCTTGTCACAAATTAAGGTGGTACAAGTGCGGGGAGAGAGGGCATGTGCAACGAGATTGCAAGGATCAAATATGCTTTCACTGTCACCAACCAGGTCATTTCAGGTCCAGATGTCCTGCGTGGAAGATGGAAGGAATTCGAATTCCAACCGTCATCGTTCCTCAAGTGGTCAAAGTCGAGCCGCAAGAAGTCTTTGGTATGTAATTGGAAAACCCCACTCTGTAATAATATTATGATCAAATCATCTGCGATCAGTATTTATTTTGTCTTGGAATATTGTTGAGTATGGATAAGCAGTACATTTCGGGTTAGTTGCCTGTTTCATATGGTCTATGTGTTACGGAGCTTCATGAGTTGTTAGGTCATTAGAAGTGTCAGGAGAATTTATTGTTAGGGGATTCTAATGGCTGGTCAGGGAAGGTAGCATGGTTGGATATCATGGTTCACGACAGTGGTTCTGTTCCTGTCAATCTTTTGGTTGTGGCTGCTCAGTCATGGGGATGGGCTTGGTATCTATTGCAAGCCCAGTGGCGTTATGGATTCGAGTTGTTGGTGCAGACCTAGTGAGTTTTGGTTTGAGGCCTCAGGGGTTTTGCTCGAAGCGGGGAATACGAGTCGCAGGGATCAGGAAGGGAGTGATGATTATGACCAACTTGAATTTTGCAGTTGGACATAGAATGGTTGATTAATGGATTGGAACGTCGTTTTCTAGGGCAAGGGTTATGCTCTTCCAGTTGTCCGAGTTCTAAGGAGTGAGTAGGCTTATGACCTCCAAGGTCAGGTTGTATTTTCAGCTCGGGGTCTGTTGCCTATTGGTTGTAGTGATTGGTGACAGTACGTCAGTGAAGGTGTGCGCAGGTGGATCGATGTGGCATGAGTATCTTGTGATGAAAGCACATGCCCATATTCTCGTGAAATGATAAGGCCAGGAGCCGAATTGGCGCTCAGATTTCTAGCAAGGAAGGTATGATGGTTCGTAGATTAGTAATTGTCTATGCTTGTAAGCGGTTATAAGTGGGGATTTCGGAGGTCTTCAGCTGAAATTCAGGTTTCTCTTGGGATTCGATTAATTAGCTCCGGGAGGATCATTTTGTGTATGTTATTCATTCCATGGTCAGAAATGATCGTGCCTGGTTAAGTTGGTTGAGTTATGAGTGGGTTTCAAACCAGTGGGTGGTATTTAGAACCCTAAGTGGGGGAAAATCGGGATTCTCGAGTGAGTATCAGTTGTTGAGGGATTTGTCAGTTCATGTTGTATTACTGTTTCCATACTAGTTCCGGGCAGATGATGATCGGTAAATCGTTTCCAGAAGTGGATATGTTCAGTTCTGAGTGAGTGCTGACACTCTGGAGTACGTGTCAGGCGTCCTTGACCTTTGGGTCGTTGAGCTATCATTCAGCAAGGGTTATCCAAGGGATTCGAGTAATAGTGGGTAAAGTCCAAGGGATGTGTCAGCCTATCATCAAGTTCAACATGCTTTATGTCCCCGTGGACTCGGGTATGATTACCCACTTCAGGAGTATGAAATCTTGATTTTCAGCAGGCTCAGGTTTTTGGTAGCATTCGGGAGCAAGATGCGTATTGGTGGAATCGGTTCAGTATCGATCAAGGTGGTACTTTCAGGATTGGCGTAAAAGGGAATTTGGGAAAATTTCTCAATCAATTGGTTAGATAATGGGAGCAGTGAAGGTTGTGGGGAGTATCAGAAAGTATTTATAGGAAGTAAGGATATTACTTTCGTTGGTTCGTAAGCCGTTGTCAAGATTTTTGATTCCAAGTCGGGGATTGGTCGGGAGGTTGCAAGTCATAAAGTCCTTTATGACAGTCTTGAGTGGTTTCCTAGGTAGGGGTACACCTGAGCCGATAAGAGTTTTTGGTATCGCGAGAATTTTTGGGTCTAAACATCTTTGGTCATCAAGCCAGTAGTTGGTAATGGCATGCCAAGGGTCGAGTGTATTAGGGTTTGGTGTGCCATATGATTTGGTTTTGAGTAAGGTTCGCGATCGGTGTGTTTAAGGATCATTTTCTGCATTTTCTGGTAGTGTCTCCAGTCTGGAACTGGGGTAGATTCATTATTGGATTCTCATCAGTTGTATAGAAGGGTCTTCGAGAAATCGTGAGTGACATTTTCGAGTGGGCTTTTGGTGGGAACTCGCGTTAGGGAATCGCGAGTGTATTCGTGTAGGGGCTGTATTCTGGGAGACTATGGAGAAAGTGGAGACTCTTTTGGTTTGTGGAGCGAGTCACGAGTTCAAGGCGAAAGGTGTAATTGTTGGATTAGTGTCTAAGTCCATAACTATTTTGGTATGTACTTGACCCGATGGTGCATGGTCCTTTTGGGTTGCCTTCACCAAAGCAACTTGATAGGATGAATTATGGAGAGAAAGGATTAAATATGATTTATTAATATATTATGAGAATAATGTATTAAAGGAGAAATCATATTGTTTAATTAATATTAGTCAATAATTAATTGGTAATTAGTTTTGTGACTAAAAGAGATTAATTAAACTTAAGGGACTGGAATTGTAATTATAAGATAATTGCAATTTGGGCCATGGATTGCCTTTTATTATAAGGTGGACGAATTCTATGGGGGAAGCCCATATGAAATCGTCCAAGGCCTTAAGGAAAGGGCTCCATGGGTTGCTTAGGGCTTAAGCATCCAAATTAGAGTTTCCTTGTTAGATAACCCTAATTGCCTCCTATATAAAGAGATCCCTTATGACCAAAAACGTGGCTAAGACATGTTCTAGGGTTTCACACGTTTTTGGGCAGCCTCTAACCTCTCTCCTCTTCATCCTCTTGCTTATGGTGTTTGTGAACCATTAGAGGAGTGACACTTGTGACTTTAAGCCTTCCAAAGTCAATACAAGGAGATTTGGGATAGTTACCTTATCACATTAGATCAATATAAATCCGATTTTATGATATATTTGACTATATTCTTGATCTAATTGAAGATATTCATCAATTAATAAGATAATTGTTTCCTTATGTGATAGTTGATTAATTATTTTGACTAAATTGATAAATTGTTTTGCAAGAAATCATTAAATAAATCAAATATGGATAATTATGTGTTTAATTGTTAATTTAGATTATTTGTTATTTGATACTTGTGCTTTGAAAAGTTTCATATTTTCCCCTTTAGGTTTTATAGTTTAAATTTGAACCCAAAAGTTTTGTTGTTTTGAAATTTAAATAGTTAAAACCCTAATGTTTTGAAAAAGGTTTCAAAACTTGCCTTCAAGTTTTGGAATTTAAATTTTGATTAATAGTTTAATTTTGATGTATATTTAAATTCTAAACCCTAATGTTTTGAAATGTTTCAAAACTTGCCCTCAAGTTTTGGAATTTAAAAGTTGATTAAAAGTTTAATTAGGAATGTTAAATTCTAAAACTCTAGTATAGTTTTGAAAAGGTTCAAATCACACCCTTATGGTTTTATTAATTAATTAAAATGTATAATTAAAAGAGGTTTAATAAATCCATAAAAGTTTAGGTTTACAATTTAATTGAATTAAAAGTATAATTGTTAAATTAGACCACCTAGTATTTTGAAAGTATAAAATACACCCTATACTATATATAACATTAAAAGTCTAACATTATATATATGTATGAGTAAAAGTCAGTCTTACCGTTAGTAGGCCTCATTCACGAAGCTGGTCTATAAGGGGTGTTTAAGGAAATTGCCTATAAAATGGCGATTGAATGGGTATCCACTCTTACCCACCGCACTCTTGACTAGTGGAGGGTCGTTAGCCGAACGGGTAGGATAGGACGAAACCTTCCATTATAAGTATAATGAAATACAAAAGTAACTAAATGTTTTACAAATTCCCAATCTTAGTTACTTAGGCAAAAGTGAATTGATGCAATTCCATGAAATTACACTTTGTTCCCTTGTGAAGACGTTAGTGGAGCGTGTGTGGTTTACCAGCACACTAAATGGTTCTAAGCAAAGGTAGCAAAGGGTGACTCAATGTTTGTCATAGTTCGGTGGAGCGTGTGTGGTTTACCGGCACATCAAATAGATGACTGTAACATGTGAGGGCACCATGTAAGTTTGCATGGTTATTCACACCCGTTTTGTGATCCTCGGCATCCCAGTCACAAACAAGAGGGGCATATCGAGATTTAAACATGCCATTGAAAGTTCAATGAATCTCAAAGGATCTAGGAGTTTTCATAGATTTAAAACTTAAATTTCTTTTTTGTTTTTCGTGGTGGAAATTAGTGAATCGTCATTCACTTACCTTCAAATATTCTGCAATTAGGGTTACAGCATCCCTCTCCCGAGTTGTAGAATATTGTGTTGGGTCCTAGCCTTAGTATCTCATTTGGGTGATTTACTAACGACTCAATCAATCAACTAACTTGAATTTGTTTTCTCCCGTTTTGTAAATGTCAAAGTTTACAACTATGGTCTTCTCAAATCCCGTGGAACAAGCATTCCACATGAAGATGATATTCCATGATTCGATCGAGGAACAAGAGATCATACTTCACTTCCTCCTCCTCCTCCAATTATTCTCCCTAACCCACAAGATCGAAGAATTGAAAGGTTCAATATCACTAAAGCCCTATTGGAAATGAAACGTGAAGATGGTAAACCCGTGTGTGCCCACGTTCTAGGAATGAAATCACACATTGATAGGTTGATAATGTTGGGTGTGTCATTCCCAAATGAGTTGGCTGTGAATTGGGCTTTGCAGTCACTTCCTGAATCATATAATGAGTTCAAAAGAAAGTATTATATGATGGATCATGACGACAACCTCATTTGACCTAACTTACATGCTCATGGCTGCTGAATCAGAAATGATTTGGCGAAGCAATGGAGCGTATTTGTTGGGAAAGTCAACCGACCATGCTTCCGAGGACGTTCTAGGAGAACCGACCTGCGTTTGCTGCCAAAAGAAAGGGCGTTGGATACAAGTCTGCCCAAAGAGCCTGAAGAGTCCAGAAGATGGGAGAGTCAAGGAGTATGGCTACACTTCAGGTAAAATCCACTATCTAACTCTGTTAAGTTCGTATTCATTGATTCTTAATACATGATGTGATCAGATTGCATTTGAATGTTTTGCAGGGTCGGTGAAAAGAAAGGAAGCTTGGTGAAAGAGCAAGATGAATCTAATCACAAGGAATGGATCTTGGTCGTATGGACTTGAAGATTAGATTTTGATCTTAGATAGTTATGATAGAGTTGTTAGAAATTTTCCTTTTGAAATACATAGTTTTCAATGGATTTTGCATTGTAAGGACAAATTTTTTCCGCTGCTTTTATAAATAAAATAAATTTTCGTTTGACTTATTTATTTATTTGTTTATTTCCTTGCAATGAATCGTTATGAAAATTGGTGTTTGCATATTTCTACAACAAATGGATATGATTCTTATTTATGGAAAGTCGAGAGTTTACCAAATAAGGAGAGTTTTCTCATCGCCCAAGTTTCAATTGGACAGAAACTTGGAATCATGCAACTTGGTTGCACGATGAATGAGAAATTTCATATTTGGACTAATTCATTGACAAAGTGTCAAGTAAAGGACTTGGAGATCGAATACACAAAGTTGTGTGTTGATCAAGTCCACCATAAGAGTAACAATGATATTCGTCATGATTTACTAAAGGTTTAGTAAATATGATTATACTTATAAGATTAAGTGTAATTCTGAATTGATTGAAAATGTTTAAATCAATAGCATAACGAATAAGAAGAATCAAGTAGACAGAAAGATAAAAGTTTCTCCATTCTAAGAAGAAGGGAGAGTACCTTTTATGCTTTATGATAGGTCTTAATGATTAAGAACCATATCTCAATTGATCCTCTAAGTGAGTCTTAGCACAATTGTATGTCTAAGAAGAGGAATCAAGAATTGAAGAAATGGTTAAATCAAAAAGTCAATCATACTTCGTTCCAAAACAAGTCTCAGAGTTAAGATTGTGACATTGAGTAAGTATAAAGAAGGTTTATAACATTCATCAAATGTGGAAAAGTTGTGATGTCTTGGATAAGACAAAGACCAACTAGGACCAATTTATGAAGTGTTTTGATAAAAGCTACACTAACTCTTGAATATTTGTTTGTCAAGAAATGGTTATTGACAAGAGAATCTTATATGTCAAGGAGTCAGTGGGAGTCTTAATGGTCTTGAAAAGTTTCAAGAACAAATCAAAATAAACCTTATCGGTCATCACCAGCACACGAGTTGTGGTTTACAACCTATCGTGTTGACATTATTTTGTTTCTGTGTCGTTCCAGTTAAGTTAATTATGTGATATGAGTATATTTAGTCATATAATTCATGCATTATCTTAATACTTTATGTTGTTGTTGTCTCATTTAATGAACAAAAGGTGCTTAATTAGTTTATAATTTCATTTTTCAGCAACAATTACATGCTCGGATAGAAAAGGAAGCGGAACTAGCGATTGGAAGCTTGAATCTTGGATTTTGAAGAAAGAAGGATGTTGCTGGACAGCTTGACCCCTTGTCAGTGTTTTGGCCATATCTCATAAACCATAACTCCGATTGACAAGATTCAAAATGTTCTGAAAAATAGACACAATTTCGGACGACTTTCGTGTTTTGAGAAAATGCTGATTCGAAACGTACTCGGCGAGTAGGGTCGATTACTCGCCGAGTTGGTCAGAAGTTTCGCAATTCTGGACGCGCTGACTTGCCGTACACGGGTTTTAAGTGATGTACTCGGAGAGTAGGTTACTGGACTCGCCGAGTAGCCTCTGTTTTGTAAAAATCTATATAAAGGGACTTTCAGATCGATACCCTAGCATGGAGAGAAACCCTAAGAGGCTAAGAAACGATTGGAAGTGCTGCTAGGTCGTGAGGAACTGAAGAATCAACCCTACATTCAATTGTGAAGAGAATCAAGACAATTTTGGTTTATTCTTAGTAACTCTTTGATTTGAATCATGTTTACATACTTTGATTTCGTTTTTGAGTTTATGTTTACTGCAATCATGAGCTAAAAACTTATTCTTCTGTGAGGGTAGACAATTTTGTGAACATGGATTGATTATTTGAGTAGGATTAATTTTAATTGCTAATTATGTTTAGTTAAGCTTGTTAAAGAACCTTATGTGTTGACAATAACTATTCTTCTGTTAATAAATCAGTAATTAAGTTGTATGAACATCTCTTAGTTATTAATTTCATATGATTTATTGTGACCACATAGTTGTATGTCTAGGAATAACGAACGTGAAACTAGAATTAACTAGAAGATAGGTAAGTTAATGTGTAAGCTTGTTGGATGAACATCGACAAGAGGTTAATTAAAGGGCCAATTTAGTTAACCACTACAAGTCTTACTTAACCCGAATCAATAATCTAGGAAACCCGTTAATTTAGACAACTGGCCATTGCTTGAGTTAATTTGTTTTCTAAGAATTAGGAATAGCGAACGTGAACCTAATTATCTTAATCGGTAGCCAATGAAGAATTAATCCGATACATTAAAATCATCCATGGGAACAAATGAGTCGTACCTAAACAGAAGTCCTCTTTACTATTGAATTTAGTTGGTAATTAATTGTTTTAGTTGCTAGTTAGTTAATTTGTGTGTTGGTTATTCTAATTAAGTTTCTAGTCTTGTAAAACTAGAGAAAATCCCCTTTTTGTTATTTGTTTTATTTAGATAATATTAGCATTTATTTTAATTGTTTACCGTTGCCTGTGTTCGATACCCTACTTGCTTGAACTATATTACTAATCGATAGGTACACTGCCTTTCGTGTGTTTATTTTGTGTCTAAGTTAGTAGGATTAAAACTAGTTGGTTTTACACACATCAAGTTTTTGGCGCCGTTGCTGGGGAACGGTTCAAATAGTTAACTTTACTTGCTAATTGTATTCTTTTTTTTTATTGATTTTTTTTATAGTTTAATTTTTATTTTTATTTTTAATCTTATTATGTATTTTCCAAATCTCGATGCTTTTGATGCTTTTCTTGAGGATGTAGTACATGAAATTAAGCAAGAAGATGAGGAGTATGACTCAGATGAAGATTTGAATAAATTTGGAATGTGGTTAGATAACATCTTGCCCAACATAGAAGGGACATCTGAGTTACAAGATGAAGAATTTAATCCAGAAAGAGACTTGGAGGAGCTGGAAAGATTGCTAGCAGAGAGGTCAGATGAAGAACAAGAACAAACTGAATTGCAGGAACCAAGCTGTGGTTTGACCATTACCACGACATGGTCCCCTGTTCTTCCGGTTTGTGTTTTGAAGCATGGGGTGACGATTCCAACTTTGAAGAAAGTTCTGAAGCGCGATCCATTTCTGATTAGTACCCGACCAGTCCCAACCCTTGTCAATATTCTTGGGTTTTATGAATTCAAGCTCGTTTGGCCAATTTTTGAAGCAAAGAGCCAAATTTTACAAATTGGTCCACCAAAGAAGATATTCAATGAAAGGGATGTATGGGCATCGAATTTATTAGAATTTTATTAAGTTGGGAGTCCAGCTAAAGAGTCGCACAAAAAGAAGCGCTTGCGGGAGGCAACCCGTCATTAGAGTTTGCTTTTCTTTTTCTTTATAAACTTCTAGTGTTTAAGGATAATTTAGGATTTTTTTTATTTTAATGTTTTTTTTATTACTTGGATTTTTTTTTTTTATCTTTTCAGTTTGAGTGTAAGGATGCATGTGAGGGTCTAGAGTCAAGGCTAAATGAAGCGAGAAATCGAGTCTAGGCGAGAGAGGAAACGAAGTTTTGAGTCAAGCTATGAGTCCAATTGATAGAAGGGTTATAAAGTGTTTATTCCCTGAAGAAAAATGAGGGAAATTATTCGTTTATATAACCCCCATACATCAGAAACGGACGTGGGCAGAATAAAATTTTTATCACACAGCGGTCTACTCGTCGAGTGCATCTTATGGACTCGCCGAGTCCATGTGAAAATTCATGATTCTTCTGCCATTTACGCTTCAACTCGGCGAGTCTACATACTTACTCGACGAGTCGCTCATTCTTCTTACTTTTGAGCTAAAGATTTGATGACATTTGATATGGCATTGGTTCTATTCTTTGAAGATCATTTTCCGAGCATTTCCAAGAGTTTTTCTCTTATAATTGGAGCTATACCACACGAGATTTTGACACCCAAGACATGGATGAGCTGTTCCCATGTCTAAAGTCAATTGAAGATGGAGCTTAAAGACGAAATATCAACTTCGCACTACTATCCCAGGGGAGTTTGTTCCAATTCTCTCTTTATTTTATTGTTCTTTATCATACGTAATATGCAATGGGGACATTGCATAAATTAAGTGTGGGGTAGGGGGTTGGTTAAATTAGTTAAAATTTTAGTTAAATTTCAAAAATCTTGAAATTTTAGTTAATTTTGAAATTTTTGCATTAAAATTGCTAGGGCTAAGTTAGAAAATTTTGGTAAAGCAATTAGGGATCATGCTAGTATTATATTTGATGATTGCATGAAGACCCAAATGTTTAGTTGAGCCTATATACGTTCAAGTGCATTTGTGGCTTCCTTATTCCAGTGAAATCATGGGACAAAAACATGACCTCGCTTAGTTTGAAGGATGCAATATGTTTAGCATCGTGTACCAGAAATGTATCTAGGAAAATTATTATCGTTAACCAATAAAGGTTGAAGTTGAGCGCCCCTGCTTAAGCATGTAGGATTTTGAGTGAAAAAAGTGAGTTACATGTTAAAAAAAAAAGAGAGAGAGAGAATTACAAGAAAAATTGTAAGAATTTTGGAGCAATCAAAGTGAAGATCAAAAGATCAAAATTCCGAAGAAATTCAAAAAGTTGAAGATACCAAAAATCAAACAACAAGGTGGTGAATTCAAAGAAATTAAAGATCAAATGTCAAAGAAGTGAAGAATTCCAAAGAGCTCCAATATGGTATCATAAATTGTAATTGTCTAGATTATGTATGCTTGGGTTGCTCAACCAAAAATACCTCGAGGTTAAGAGGTTTTCTGA
This sequence comes from Lactuca sativa, assembly GCF_002870075.4. Lineage (NCBI taxonomy): Eukaryota > Viridiplantae > Streptophyta > Magnoliopsida > Asterales > Asteraceae > Lactuca > Lactuca sativa. Next base: position 54,749,112 of record NC_056628.2, on the reverse strand, counting down.
GGATGGATTCGGAGGGATGCATAAAATGAGCATTGTTCGGAAAAAGTGGGCGAATGTTTATGAGGATTGTGAGTATTTGGAGTATGGGGGTTATTAGGAAAATTTTAGACACATATGCATGCGTTGCGGTCTTGGCATAATGGCCGGGTTCGATTGGGATTGTCTTATGTAATATTAGTGTAGTAAAATTCAGTTTTGCTTGGGGCAAGCAAAAGTCAAGTGTGGGGTATTTTGATATGAGTATATTTAGTCATATAATTCATGCATTATCTTAATACTTTATGTTGTTGTTGTCTCATTTAATGAACAAAAGGTTCTTAATTAGTTTATAATTTCATTTTTCAGCAACAATTACATGCTCGGATAGAAAAGGAAGCGGAACTAGCGATTGGAAGCTTGAATCTTGGATTTTGAAGAAAGAAGGATGTTGCTGGACAGCTTGACCCCTCGTCAGTGTTTTGGCCATATCTCATAAACCATAACTCCGATTGACAAGATTCAAAATGTTCTGAAAAATAGACACAATTTCGGACGACTTTCGTGTTTTGAGAAAATGCTGATTCGAAACGTACTCGGCGAGTAGGGTCGATTACTCGCCGAGTTGGTCAGAAGTTTCGCAATTCTGGACGCGCTGACTTGCCGTACACGGGTTTTAAGTGATGTACTCGGAGAGTAGGTTACTGGACTCGCCGAGTAGCCTCTGTTTTGTAAAAATCTATATAAAGGGACTTTCAGATCGATACCCTAGCATGGAGAGAAACCCTAAGAGGCTAAGAAACGATTGGAAGTGCTGCTAGGTCGTGAGGAACTGAAGAATCAACCCTACATTCAATTGTGAAGAGAATCAAGACAATTTTGGTTTATTCTTAGTAACTCTTTGATTTGAATCATGTTTACATACTTTGATTTCGTTTTTGAGTTTATGTTTACTGCAATCATGAGCTAAAAACTTATTCTTCTGTGAGGGTAGACAATTTTGTGAACATGGATTGATTATTTGAGTAGGATTAATTTTAATTGCTAATTATGTTTAGTTAAGCTTGTTAAAGAACCTTATGTGTTGACAATAACTATTCTTCTGTTAATAAATCAGTAATTAAGTTGTATGAACATCTCTTAGTTATTAATTTCATATGATTTATTGTGACCACATAGTTGTATGTCTAGGAATAACGAACGTGAAACTAGAATTAACTAGAAGATAGGTAAGTTAATGTGTAAGCTTGTTGGATGAACATCGACAAGAGGTTAATTAAAGGGCCAATTTAGTTAACCACTACAAGTCTTACTTAACCCGAATCAATAATCTAGGAAACCCGTTAATTTAGACAACTGGCCATTGCTTGAGTTAATTTGTTTTCTAAGAATTAGGAATAGCGAACGTGAACCTAATTATCTTAATCGGTAGCCAATGAAGAATTAATCCGATACATTAAAATCATCCATGGGAACAAATGAGTCGTACCTAAACAGAAGTCCTCTTTACTATTGAATTTAGTTGGTAATTAATTGTTTTAGTTGCTAGTTAGTTAATTTGTGTGTTGGTTATTCTAATTAAGTTTCTAGTCTTGTAAAACTAGAGAAAATCCCCTTTTTGTTATTTGTTTTATTTAGATAATATTAGCATTTGTTTTAATTGTTTACCATTCCCTGTGTTCGATACCCTACTTACTTGAACTATATTACTAATCGATAGGTACACTGCCTTTCGTGTGTTTATTTTGTGTCTAAGTTAGTAGGATTAAAACTAGTTGGTTTTACACACATCATTATGCATGTGAGTTCTATGAGTTCTCATTTGAATGCATAAAAGGCAAGGACCTTGATCAATGAAAATTACATTGATAGGAAAGGGTGAGCTGCTTAACGACTTGGAAGACGTGGTGGGCAACTGTGCTACCATAAGGCAAGAAATCGAGATTAAGAAAGTTCGATCCATATGAGTTTGAATTTGTCGTAAACTTTGGTTTTGACAAATTCACATGGATAGGAACAAATACACTGTTTAAATCTAAGTGTCATAAGATTTCCTCCTTCGTGAAAATGATTGTGAGGAAATGCTTTCACTAAGAAAGATTTTAAGAAGATAGTGATCGTAAAATTGCATTCTCGAATTCGATTATGGTTACGGTATCCCTTTCCATAATTTGAATTGTGAGGTTTGGCAATTGTTTACACACACATATGAACTATCTAAGGCAAAGGTGTATAAACTCAAGAAGCCTTGATAAAAGATTATCAAAGCACTAAGTATTAGAAACATGAACTTAAGAAATTCAATAAGTATTGTTTTTCTGGAAGTTAAGCTGTTTCTGAATACATGTCGAAGCTAGTGGGAGCATAAGTGTTATGTTTATAATAATCATCATGATAGTGGGAGCATAAATGTTATTATTGTATGATTATTAAGGCACGTATTGCAAGTTGGCAATATTAATTATAGAAAACAAGAGTTATACCTTGCAAAGTCGTAAGGTTTGTAAAGTTGTTTTGCTATAATTAAGGGAGAGAATATTATGCTTCATTTCAAATCTAAAGGATTAGGTTGAGAAATGTTAATAAATTTAGCCAAAGGTACATAGTGTGTTCTTAAAATTCCGATTATGATTACGGCATTCCTCTTCACAATTCGAATTTTGAGAACATAGCAAATAAAACATTATGCGTCGTGTCCCATACGCTTCGGGTATAGGATCGATTGCAAATGCTTTAATGTTTGACCATTCTAAAATTTTCCAAATGTCTAGCGCATTTAAAGGGAAAAAGGACTAGAATCGGTTTTGACTAAAATAATTAAACAACTATCACAGGACAATCCAAAGTTCGACGAGGATTGGTCGCTTGTGAGTAGTTAGAAGTATAATATTGGAAAATATGGAAATGTTTCCATATTGGATGGACAATATCGACATTATTATGAATAGAAAAGATTCTATTAAGAATGAGTTGTCATATGGAAAATATGGAAACGTGTCCATATGGGGAATTGAATATTGAAAATCTATGTCTAGATTAGAAACTTTTATGCAAAAGGATGTTCAAAGGAATATACTTTGAGTGAGAGACATCATATCTAAGGAATTGTCTTGTAACAATCTCCGATAGAGGGCTTTGTAATATCATTGGCAATAGTCTTTGTGACTTTGGTGCAGTGAAATCACAAAAGGATCATAACATAAAATGTTAGAATCTAGCATATTCTACAAGTAGCAAGAATTTGATATTCTTTCACTTATGAAAAGGATTTGGAGTTGTGAAATGAGAATGATTGGAAATGTGTTCAATGTGATCCATTTCACAAATTAAGAACCATAGATAAACATTGTGTGCATGCTAAGAGCATGGGACAAGTGTAATAATTCAAGTAAGAAGTTGATTACCCGAAACGACAAATAATGAGTAATCGATATGGTGATAAATAAAAGGAGTTTTATTTATACTCAAAGGTTTGAGACTATATGGGATTAGTATTATTCTTGTGTTTCACATTTGCATGTTTTGACTTCCAGAATAATTGAATTTATTAAGAATAATGGAATTATTCGAACGGGCCACAATCGTTCATATGTTGGAAGTAGATATGAATGAAGACTGTCGTGAATTGGTGTGTGGATTGTCTAAAAGAGTATTAGACATAAGCAAATTTTTGCTGCAACGTTCATGAGTGCTTATGAATATGATTTGAGCATTGGATTAAACCCACGCTCACTTGGATCACTCCATGAATTGTATCACGAGTGATTAGTGAGACGATAACATCTTATATTCTTGAAACCGAGATGTGTGAGTTGTATCTTGAAAATCGGTTGCACATTGATAATATGTAAACGCACTAGTAACTTGGTGTTATACAACATATTGTTGTGTGTGATTCGGTGAGTAAGTGCAAGCAAGCATTATATCAAAGTTTATCCGTTCCTTTTATCCAAAGTAGGATAAAAGCGATATCTTTGGGCCCCTCGATGATTTAGTGATGACAAACGTAAATGCTCGGCCGGGCTAGGGCTAATTTGATTTGTTCAATTAGTCAGTCGTCATAAATCGGGAATCAAGATATAGTACAAAGAGAATGATTTGAAATCATATCTCATATGATATCTAGAATGGAGGAATATATGATCCCTTATCTAAGGACACGCGTATCTGATAGGATCAGAGTTGACATCAGCTTTGGAAAGCTACGATTGCAGATCAGGATCTGAAGTCATACGCAGAATAGTTATTAGACTTATCCAAGTGGGAGACTGTTGGATTATTGTCTAAGTCCATAACTATTTTGGTATGTACTTGACCCGATGGTGCATGGTCCTTTTGGGTTGCCTTCACCAAAGCAACTTGATAGGATGAATTATGGAGAGAAAGGATTAAATATGATTTATTAATATATTATGAGAATAATATATTAAAGGAGAAATCATATTGTTTAATTAATATTAGTCAATAATTAATTGGTAATTAGTTTTGTGACTAAAAGAGATTAATTAAACTTAAGGGACTGGAATTGTAATTATAAGATAATTGCAATTTGGGCCATGGATTGCCTTTTATTATAAGGTGGACGAATTTTATGGGGGAAGCCTATATGAAATCGTCCAAGGCCTTAAGGAAAGGGCTCCATGGGTTGCTTAGGGCTTAAGCATCCAAATTAGGGTTTCCTTGTTAGATAACCCTAATTGCCTCCTATATAAAGAGATCCCTTATGACCAAAAACGTGGCTAAGACATGTTCTAGGGTTTCACACGTTTTTGGGCAGCCTCTAACCTCTCTCTTCTTCATCCTCTTGCTTATGGTGTTTGTGAACCATTAGAGGAGTGACACTTGTGACTCTAAGCCTTCCAAAGTCAATACAAGGAGATTTGGGATTGTTATTGCAACATAACAATCAAGGTAATATTATAAACCTATTCTTATGTTAATATGATTACTTGTATGTTAGAATTAGGGTTTATAGTCTTGGATAAATTGCATGTACAATAGAGAAACCTAGATCCAAGCATTAGGGTTTGTATGAGCACATAGGATGTTCTTAGGACTAAAACCCATCAGTAATGTCATCAATGGTGAAATCGAAGGTTGTTGGGTTAGAATGTTCTTGTCTTTCAGGTTTTCGGGAACCTGGTGGCTGGACCAGGTGTGAGATTGGTAGTCTCAATGGTGGTTAAGGAAATCTTTATGTCCACGTGTAGTGAGGTGTCACGTTGAATTAGAATATTTAGGTGAAATGCAAGGGTAAGTCCATGGATCTCGGGTTATGAGTTTAGACCCGAGTTATGTATTCAGTGGTATTCCATCTTAGGGATGATCAGACCCATCATAGGCATGCATGGTATTCCAGCCCGAAGCTGAATGGGCCAGGCATGAGTGTTCGTGTTTTATTAGGGGATTGAATATGTATGATATTTTAGGAGCTGAAGGACGCATTATCCTGTCAGCACAAAAAGGGTTCGCTTCAGGAAGAGGGAAAAGTTGGGTTCCGATACTTTGGATCATCAGGGTTATCACCAGGATTGGCAAAGTGGCAGATAGATTAGGTATTTTGGAGGATCTTAACCGGATTATGATGATCTCCATCGTTTGAAAGTTGTGAAAGTGCACGTAGAATGGGAATGTTGTGGTATCATTGGGTGACGCTCAGGTTGATGCATGCTGAAATTGAATTGAGAGACAGGTGGTCGTCTTAGAAAGGGAAGAAAAGAGTCATGCACAAAGGAGAATTACCCCGGCAACGGTACAGTGGTAGCGCCTAGAGAAATTTGATTTGACTGGGAAGCCGGAGGCTGCATTGTGAGGGCGTTATTCGAATTGGTGCACCGCAGCAAACTTCGAGGACGAAGTCTAGTTCAGGTGGGGGAGAATTGTAACGCCTTGATTCTTAAGTATTGATTTATGGTTATAAATTCTCATGATTTCAAGGTCTACTCGACGAGTTGGTTGCCTGACTCATCAAGTAGCAGCGGGTTGGTCCACGTGTTTAAGTAACCTACTCCCCGAGTCCAAGAAGGGACTCGACGAGTAGGAGCTAGAGGATGAAACCCTAATTTCCGGGGTTTTGCAACTTATTTAAAGGACCATTGGCCTCCTCAACCTCCCCTTACTGTTGGGTTTTGAGCAATCTAACACTTCCTAAGTGTGCATGCAACCCTAATAAACCTTGGATCTATGTTTGTCTAATACATGCAAAATAATAATTTTTCCAAGGTTCATAACTTATCTAACATGGCATGGGGAACTTTTAAACATAAAAGAGTTAGATGAGATTACATACCTTTTGATGAGATTGATTCCTTGGAGTTTGAGAGCCAAGCACCAATAGTGTGAATGCCTCAAATGGAAATCACAAATCACCACAAACACTTGGAAACCTTTAGAGAGTGTACACACACTTGTAATTTTCGGCCACACACAAGCACACACACTAGTGGCTATTTCATGCAACATAAGCATGCTTATATAGTGTACATGGTTAGGGTGAAACCCTAATAACCCATGACCTTTCCTTTTCCAAGGATCCATGGGTTAAAAGCTCCATGGATCATCCATTGACTTCCATATAAGCCTAGCCCATTAACAAATGAGTGTTAGCCCACGCCATATAAAACCAATAGCCCATAATCTAATTAGTCTTCCTTTTAATCTCTAAATTAATTCATAATTAATTTAAGACTAAGACTAATTAAATAACATGACTTCATATTAATATATTATAACTTATAATATATTAATAAACATATGTGTATAACTCTCATAAAATTATCCATAAATAGTTCGGGTGAAGTGCAACCCAAATGGACCATGCCGGGTCGGGTCAAGTATATACCAAATAAGTTATGGACTTAGACACCTTTATCCAACAGACTCCCACTTGGATAAGTCTAATAACTGTATTTGCCTATATAACTTCAGGAACCAACCAGCAATCGTAGCTCTCAAAAACTCTGTTGAACTATGAAGCGCCATTTTAAGACAAGTGATCATATAATCCTCTGTTCTCATGATATCAGCCGGGCAAACACATGGAACTATGTCTTGCTTATTGTCTGGCAGTTGTTTCTCGATCTCCGATTTGTTTGACAAAGAACTTTACTGAACACATCAGTTTAGTTCTGACCGGGCCCGGTGCATGGGTCAACACAAAATCATCGAGGGGCCCATATATCGCTTCTATTTCTAGAAGGAACAGATAAACTTCGACTCATATGCTTGTTCTACTACTTGTTGAATTGTACACAAAGGCACGTTTTATAACATCAAGTTACTGATGCGTTTACGTGCAATCAATGCACAACCAACTCATAGGTAACAACTCATATTTCTAGGTTTGAAGACTTATATGATATTATCGTCTCACGATCACTCGAGATAAATTCCATGAAGTGATACAAGTGAGCTTGGGTTTATACCAATACTCATAACTTATGAGTACTCATGAACGTTGCAGCAACCATTGCCATGTCTAAACACCTTTAGCCATCTACAATCCCAATTCATGACAATCTTGATTCATACCTACTTCCGACGTATGACCGATTTTGAAGGTTTGAATAAATTAATTATTCTGGAAGTCAAAACATGCAAAACTGAAACAATAGTAAATAATTGACAATGACAGTAACACCTTACTCATAAATAAATCACAAATTTTATTCATCATCAAATGTCGATTACATTTTACAAGTTTCAGGAAAACTATCTAATCTGTAAAACTAATATCGTCCCTCAGCCCGATGCGCCTCGCATGCTGAAAATGCTTAACCCTCGTCAGTCCCTTCGTAAGGGGATCTGCAGGATTCTCATCTGACGATACCCTCTTTGCCACGAGGAGTCCTTCTTCAATCTTGTGTCTTATGAAGTGATATTTTATGTCAATGTGTTGGGATCTGCCATGATCTCTTGGTTCCTTGGCTAAGGCAACCGCACTATTGCTGTCACAGAAAATCTCCATAGGTTCTTTAACAGTTGGTACAACTCCAAGGTCTCCGATGAAGTTCTTCAGCCATATCGCCTCCTTCGCTGCTTCACTTGCTGCTATATACTCTGATTCACAAGTCGAATCAGCCACCGTCTCCTGCTTGGAACTCTTCCAAGAAATTGCCCCTCCATTTAAGGTAAAGACCCAGCCCGACTGAGAGCGGAAGTTATCCCTATCAGTCTGAAATCTAGCATCACTATAACCTAATACTCTCAAGTCATCACTCCCACCAAGGGTAAGGATCCAATCCTTAGTCCTCCGCAGGTACTTGAGAATGTTCTTTACCACGGTCCAATGAGCCTTGCCAGGGTTCCCTTGATACCTGCTGACCATGCTCAAAGCAAAGACCACATCAGGGCGGGTACAAGTCATAGCATACATGATCGAGCCAACAGCGAAAGCATACGGTAATTGTCTCATCTCAACTATCTCTGCCTCTGTACTCGGACTCTGAGTCTTACTTAGTTTGGCATTGCTTTGGATCGGTAAATCTCCTTTCTTGGAATTCTGCATGTTGAACCTTTTCAACACCTTATCCAAGTAGGTACTCTGACTAAGTCCAATTAGTCTTTTACTCCTTTCTCTTAATATCCTTATCCCTAGGATATAGGCAGCCTCCCCTAGGTCCTTCATAGCAAAGCACTTCCCAAGCCAGGACTTAACCTCCTGCAAGGTTGGTATGTCATTTCCTATAAGTAGTATGTCATCCACATACAGTACCAAGAAGCTAACTAGACTCCCACTAGCTCTGACATACACGCAAGACTCATCTTCAATTCTTGAGAAGCCAAACTCTTTGACCTTCTCATCAAAACAAAGATTCCAACTACGAGATGCTTGTTTTAATCCATAAATGGATTTATCAAGCTTGCATACTCTATTAGGGTACTCTGCACTGACAAAACCCTCTGGATGATTCATGTACACATCCTCAGCCAACTTTCCATTAAGAAAAGCGGTTTTGACATCCATTTGCCATATTTCATAATCATGAAATGCAGCAATGGCTAGCGTAACCCTAATAGACTTAATCTTTGCTACCGGCGAGAAAGTTTCATCATAATCAATACCTTGAGTCTGAGTAAAACCCTTCGCAACCAGTCGAGCCTTATAAGTATGCACTTTTCCTTCCATGTCGGTCTTCTTCTTGAAGATCCATTTGCACCCCACTGTTTTACGACCTGGTACATTGTCAACCAAGTTCCAAACTTGATTGTCATACATGTACTGTATCTCGCTGTCCATAGCCTCCTTCCATTTAGCAGACTTCGGGCCTGCCATGGCTTCCTTAACACTGCTAGGTTCATCCAAATTTACCAGTGTACTATCGCTGATAAACGTATCACCTTCCGTAGTAATATGAAAGCCATAATAAAATGAAGGTGTGTTCCTAACCCGTGTGGAACGCCTCGGAGGTACAGACTTGTCAGCTTGCTCAACAGGAGTTTCCTCCTCAGGTTGATTGCTAGTGTCTGAGGTTCCTTCACCAATTGCTTCTTGAATTTCTTCAAGATCAATTTGCCTCCCACTGTCTCCTTGGCTTATAAACTCCCTCTCATGAAAGACCCCTCTTCTTGCTACAAATACCACATTCTCACTGGGTCTGTAGAAGAGGTAACCGAAAGATTTATGTGGGTAGCCGATGAAAATACACCTTTCACTTCGAGGTTCAAGATTATCATGAGTCTCACGCCTCACGAAAGCCTCGCAACCCTAAATCTTGATGTGGTCTAAATTGGGAACCTTCCCAGTCCACATCTCATGAGGTGTTTTGGTAACCTTCTTTGTAGGGACTAGATTAAGGATATGGGCGGCAGTCTCTAAGGCATACCCCCAAAAAGAGATTGGTAGCGAAGCTCGACTCATCATAGAGCGAACCATGTCTAACAAGGTTCGATTACGCCTCTCATCTACACCATTTAGCTATGGTGTCCTGGGAAGAGTCAATTGTGAGACAATCCTACACTCCTTAAGATAGTCAAGGAACTCGGTACTAAGATACTCACCACCTCGATCGGATCGAAGCATCTTAATGTTCCTGCCCAATTGATTTTCTACTTCCTGTTTGAATTCCTTAAACCTTTCAAAGGTTTCTGACTTATGTTTGATTAAGTAGACATACCCATATCTACTAAAATCATCAATAAAAGTCACATAATACCGATTAGCATCCCTTGTGGCGGTTTTGAATGGCCCACATACATCAGTATGTATTAGGTCCAACAAACCCTCACCCCTTTCACAAGTTCCAGTGAAGGGTGATGTTGTCATCTTTCCAAGTAGACAAGATTCACAACTATCATTCGATTTAAGGTCGAATGACTCCAAGACTCCATTATTTTGGAGTTGGCCTATGCGTTTCTTGTTTACATGTCCAAGACGACAATGCCACAATGATGCTTTATCTAGGCTAGTAGAAGAATCAATATACAACACATTATTTCCTAAGTTGTCTACAATCGACACAGTTTCATACACACCATCACAAGGTAATGCTTTAAAATAAAAACACATTTTTAAAGAAAGCATTAATACCACCACATTCATTATCAAACGAAAAGGTAAAACCTTGTTTGTACAAAGCATGAAAAGAAATAATATTCCTCGCCATTTCAGACGAGTACACACATTTATTCAAATCTAATTTTAACCCATTATTAAGCAACAAAGTATAAACTCCAATCTTGGAAATAGGTGAAGCCTTCCTATTCCCCATGATCAAGTTTATCTTCCCGTGCTCCACATCCTCACTTCTTCTTAGGCCCTGCAAATTAGAACATATGTGAATACCACATCCTGTATCAAGCACCCAAGAGTTAGAATATGATGAGTAATTAGACAATATTGTGTAAATACCTGCATGGGTGGGTTTCACTTTCCCATCCTTTAGATCCTGCAAGTACTTAGGGCAGTTTCGCTTCTAGTGCCCCTTGTCCAGGCAATAGTAGTAATCAGCATCCTTGGGAATGGTAGAAGGAGTGACAGAACCGCTCTTGGTCTTCGATGAGGAGCCTTCAAGAGACTTTCCCTTGGTACCCTTCGAAGGGTGCTTCCTCTTTTTCCCTTTGCCTTGCCCGATAGCCAAAACAGGGGTAGATGTTGGAGTAGGAGTAGTAAAGGTAACAACCGCCTTGCCCTTAAGACCGGTTTCAGCGGTCTTCAAGAGTCCTTAAAGCTTGTTGAGGGTAACTTCCTCCTTGTTCATATGATATGTCATACGAAAATGGTCATAACAAGAAGGTAAGGAGTGCAAAATGATGTCAATTACCAACTCCTCAGGGAAGTTCACATTCAGCTTCAGCAAACGGTCCACATACCTTTGCATCTTTTGCATGTGGGCCGTGACGGATTCACTGTCCTTCATGCGGGTAGTTATTATGGAGGAGATTATTTCATACCGCTCCTGACGAGCACTCTGATGGTACCTTTCCATTAGGTCTTGGTGCATCTCAAAAGGGTAGAAGTCCTCATAGGACTTTTGGAGCTCGGCTGTCATCGTGGCCATCATGATGCATGCCACCTTAGTAACATCTCTCTCATGTGTCCTGAATTCAGCGATCTCCTCAGGAGTAGCAGTAGACTCATCAAGCTCTTTTAACTCCTTATCGAGGACATATTCCTTGTCCTCATAATGAGTAACCATCCTGATGTTCCTAATCCAATCCATGAAGTTGGAACCATCAAAGATGACTCTCCCACAAAGATCCATGAGAGAGAAAGAACCAGCTGGGTTAGAGCCCAAAGCATTAGTATTGGAAGACATCTGAAAGAAGAAAGCAAGTTTAGATTAGATATATAGAATCCTTAATAAGACACCCAAATGTAATATTAAGGCTAGGATCCAATCACAATATATTATACTTAGAAGAGGGATGATGTAATCTAAGTAATAATATAATTGAAAGGTAGGTGAATGACGATTCACCAATTTCCACCATGAAAAACAAAATGAATTATTAGGTTTTAATTGGATTTGAAATTCCTAGATTCTTTTGAGATTCATTGAACTTTTCAATGGCATGTTTCAATCTCGATTGCGCCCTTCAAGTTTTGTGACTGGGATGCCGAGGATCACAAAACAAGGTGTGAATAAACATGCTAATTCACTTTGTGCCCTTAATATTATCACCTAATCAATGTGTCGCTTAACCACACACGCTCCATTGATCTATGACAAACATTAAGTCACCCTTCGTGATCCTTACTAGTCCAAGTTAGTGTGCCGGTTAACCACACACGTTCCACCAACGACTTGGTAAGGTACAAAGTGTGAATTCCATGGACTAGCACCATGTTCACATTTTCCTAAAGTAACTAAGATTAGGAATTAAAAAAAATGTTTAATTACTTTATAATAATCATTATACTTTTAATGAGGATTTAAAGTCATTGTCCTACCCGTTCGGCTAACGACCCTCCACCGATCAAGGAAGCGGTGGGTGAGAGTGGACACCCATTAAGCCGCCATTTTATAGGCAACAACCTTATACCCCCCTTATAGACCGGATTCGTGAATGAGGCCTACTAACGGTAGAACGACTTATTCTTATACATATATATAATAATTAACCATTAATGTTATAAATAGTATAAGGGTTGAATTTTAACTATTAAAACTCTAAGGGTTGGAATTAAAGTTTATTAAAGTGTGTGAAACTTTACAAATTCCAAAACTTGAGGGCAAGTTTTGTAACTATCCAAAACTTTTCATTTCATAACTTATGAATTAAAGGTTCATAAAAATGAAGACTCTTCATTTTCATGTAACTTATGTGTTTAAATGTGTGTTAAAGAAAAGTGACCTTTGGATATCCATAACTTGAGGACAAATTATGGACTCCATTAAAACACATAAATGATCAAGAATTAATTCTAAACAATTCAGCAAATAATTCCTATCATCTTCTAAATTCATAAGAACATGAACATGATCATCAAAATTTCAAGAATTATATGAACATATAAAAAACATGGAATTTTGATATATGCTATTGTAAATGGATTAGAACAGCCATTACACCAACTAAAACAAGTTTTAAAACACCAAAACAAGTTAGGGTAATGTTTCTAGTCCATTTCCAGCAGCAAAAGTCGAAATTCTGCATTCTCATCATTCTACTCGCCGAGTGCACGAACCTACTCGGCAAGTAGGATGAATTTTGCCTTGACCTCGGCGAGTCCCCCCATGGACTCAGCGAGTCCATCAGCCAGACAACAACAATTTCAACTTTTTTCACTATTTTGCATCAAGTAGCAAACAAGCAAGCCTAGGCTCTGATACCACTGTTGGGTTTTGAGCAATCTAACACTTCCTAAGTGTGCATGAAACCCTAATAAACCTTGGATCTATGTTTGTCTAATACATGCAAAATAATAATTTTTCCAAGGTTCATAACTTATCTAACATGGCATGGGGAACTTTTAAACATAAAAGAGTTAGATGAGATTACATACCTTTTGATGAGATTGATTCCTTGGAGTTTGAGAGCCAAGCACCAATAGTGTGAATGCCTCAAATGGAAATCACAAATCACCACAAACACTTGGAAACCTTTAGAGAGTGTACACACACTTGTAATTTTTGGCCACACACAAGCACACACACTAGTGGCTATTTCATGCAACATAAGCAAGCTTATATAGTGTACATGGTTAGGGTGAAACCCTAATAACCCATGACCTTTCCTTTTCCAAGGATCCATGGGTTAAAAGCTCCATGGATCATCCATGGACTTCCATATAAGCCTAGCCCATTAACAAATGAGTGTTAGCCCACACCATATAAAACCAATAGCCCATAATCTAATTAGTCTTCCTTTTAATCTCTAAATTAATTCATAATTAATTTAAGACTAAGACTAATTAAATAACATGACTTCATATTAATATATTATAACTTATAATATATTAATAAACATATGTGTATAACTCTCATAAAATTATCCATAAATAGTTCGGGTGAAGTGCAACCCAAATGGACCATGCCGGGTCGGGTCAAGTATATACCAAATAAGTTATGGACTTAGACACCGTTATCCAACACTTACAACCTCTTGATAGTCCTAAAACCCTAATCCGCATGAGAGTGCTCCATTTGTGTATTTTAAGCTTTGGAAGAGGATTTTTGGCGAGAAGAACTTGGAGAGCAAGTGGCTAGGAGCAAAGAATGTGTGGAGATCTGATATCTACCTCAGTTTGCATCTCTTGGAAGGTATCAAGTCGTTATCCTAACCTCATTTCCTTCTAGATCTCATTTGGGTGAAATTTAGGGATTTTCTAGCATATTCGGAAGCTTTTCTTATGTATGAGCTAAGATCTGAGGTTGCAACTTCAGATCTGAGCTCTTTTTAGTCTCTAAGTCCATAAAGCTTCCAACTTTTGCAAGTATGAGGCTCTCCTTAGGTGTAAGACTCCATTTCAAGCTTGGATTTGTCATTTAGAGTCTTTAGAGCCTTGCATTCACGTAAAGTTTGCAACTTTACGTGATAAACATGCCTTGGGGAATTGGATCTACAATATGGAACTTTATCATTGCTTAAAAACGATCTGATTGGATGAAGGACTGAAGGGACTCGGCGAGTTGCATGGTCAACTCGGCGAGTCCGATGAAGATTTTCGTGGGCTCGGCGAGCCAGATAGGGTTTTCCTGACCTTTGGACATGCATGAACTCGACAAGTTGTAGGGAAACTCAACGAGTTGGCCAAGGAGTTTACGACCGAAAACATTAGGAACTAGACGAGTCACTCAAGTGACTCGGCGAGTTAATGAGTTATGCAAGGAACTCGAGGAGTAGCTAGTTGTACTCAACGAGTTGAGGTCGGCATGGACTGTTGACCTTGACCGTTGACTTTGACTTTGACTTTGACCATGGGTTGACTAGTTGACTTCTAGGGGCATTTTGGGAAATTGGAAATTTATGGATATGGTTCTATGACGAATATAGGTGGTGGAGTTTGTGACGGTGATCCGAGAGTTGAGCTTATCTCTTTAGCGCGTCAGTTGTGAGGTGAATTATCCTTACTATATCTAAGGGGTCTAAGGCATCAATTCCGGCCCTTGTCGGATTTGTATCTGGGTTTATTGTATGATATGTGTATTGGTTTACATCCTGGTAGTTAGGATGGTGATATGCTTAATGACCTGGTTAGGTCGGTACCCTAGTAATAGGATGTTGCTATGATTAGTGATCTGTTAGATCGTCTTGACTGTTAGATATGCTAGCGTATGATATGTATGTGCACATGTTTGTTGATTGGGGGTTGGGTTGAGGCGGTCCTGCTTTGTGCTGAAGGCCAACATACCCAGGGCAGTCCGGACAAACTAAAGACCCTGCAAAGGGGTTTTGTTAGGCCGAAGGCCCAACGAGCGGTCCGGATAGGTTGTAGGCCCTGCGAGGTGGTCCAGACGTGCCGAAGGCTCGAAGAGCGATCCAAATAGGCTGAAGGCCTGCAAGGCGGTCCAGTCAGGCTGAAGGCTCATTATGCATGGTTATTCTGTTGTTTATATGTTTATATGATATTGTTATATCTGTATGGCGTTGGTATTTTGGGGGTAACTCGCTAAGCTTTCGGGCTTACAGTTTCAGTTTATTGTTTCAGGTTCAGCGGATGGTCGCGGAAAGGTGAAGGCTTGACCGTACAATTCCTCAATTGGTGATTATGATTTTTGGGAACTCTGATGTTTAAACTTTTCTGAAAACAAATTGTAATGACTGAATAGTTTTTAATGATTTAAAAAGTTTTAAATTGGCTCGAATTTTATGGATGTTACATACCTTCCGTTTATAAGTGGGTCGAAGGCACCAATGTCGGCCCACTAGTAGTTGTTTATAGCAGAGATGACTGTCTTTGTGATAATTGTATGGTATGCCACTATCTGTTGAGTTATATGTGCTTGTATGTTATGTTATTAACTGGTAATGGTAGGGGTGAAATAGAACTCGTAACCGGTTGATATACACCAGAGGGTAGGTCGGGCATGCATATATACATGACAATATGTTTATGCTATGTTATTATGTGGTAGTGGTAAGGGTGAAATAGACCCCGTAACCGGTTGAAATACATCGTAGGGTAGGTCGGGCACCCATATATGTCTGACAATAAGTTTATGCTATGTTATTATGTGGTAGTGGTAGGGGTGAAATAGACCCCGTAACCGGTTGAAATACACCGGAGGGTAGGTCGGGCACCCAGATATGCCTGACAGGGTAGGTCGAGCACCCATATATGCTTGATAGGGTAGGTCGGGTACCCATATATGCCTGACAGTATGTGATTATGTGGTATGATGGGGGAACTCACTAAGCTTCATGCTTACAATTTTCAGTTTTGGTTTCAGGTACTTCTTCTTCAAAAGGAAAAGAGCTGGCATGATTTCAGCACATCACACCATGATTTTCTACATATGAGATCTTTGGGAGTTGTACTTTGATGTTATTTTCTTATAACATGTTTTGGATATTGGTTGTGAGAATGATATGGGATGAAACTATTGATGTTTTCAGACTACTGGTTTTTATAAGTATTTAATTAAAAATGAAATATTTGGTTCTGAATTTTGGGATGTTACAATAACTTTAATCAATAAAATAGGATTAAAAAGACAAAATCAGGCTATGTTCAACAAATTAAAAGGCAATAAGAGGAAGAAGGAGTGTAGGAAGTTAATTCAAACTAACAAATACATAAGGGTCACTCTTGGTCTTTATAATTAGGTATAAAACTGAGTTATTTTGTATGGATCAGCAACATAAGAAATGGGTTTTCATTTCAAAGAAATAATTATGGATGGAAGAGGGTTCATTGATCTTACCTTGGGTCTATTGACCATGAGATAAAGGAAGGTAGGTGGGTTGTGTTTCTAGAGGAAACAGACCTAAAAACATAGTTTAGAGAACATGGATGTGTTAGAGAGGTGAACAACACATCTTCGTTTCATGTGTTTGTTAGGGTTGACAGAAGTATGCTCTTTATGGTTTTTGGTATCGACATAGTACAAATAAAAGGAAAGAGATGGGAGAAGTTAGAGAACCTGGTTAAGGTTAGGTGGTGTTCGTGAGTGACGATGGTGACTATGACGACGCTAAATGATGGTGTTTTTCAACAGCAAAGTTACTGGTGTTAGCGGATTTAGGTGAGGAGGTCCGAGGTAAATTACAGTCAAAAGAAAAATAGATTGGTTGTAAATGGTGGTCTCTATAGAGATTATGAATCACAATAAAAAGAAAAATCGATGGAAAATGAAAATCAAAAGAAAAATCACTAACAAAATTAACATCTTGGTTTTCCTTCCTTACCAGGCTTCAATCGATCAGAGTTGTTGTTCTTTCCCAAGCACCAAATTAGAGTTTCACTTCATACCTTCGTAAAGCCGTGTATATCAGTAAACACTAAAAAGTTGAATGATCTGATTAATAGTAGTGATTGGTTTCTAACCGAATAGTAAGATAGTAGATATTATATAAAATGTAGTTAGGTGTTGAACGATTCATTTGACTTAAAGTGAAGAATACCAATTCAAAATGCCACATGACTTTTTCAATTGTTTGATCGGATAAGATTCAATATTCTTTAATGCATAAAATGAATGTAAATAGCTCAATAAGATTTGTACGACTTAAAATTCAGCATTTGACCAAATATGCTTTATAATGTGTGTGTGTGTGTGTATATATATATATATATATATATATATATATATATATATATATATATATATATATATATGGTTAGGTTCATGTGAGACGACCTAATTTTGTGAGACCGTGAGACGCAATCCTAGCTACTTATTTTGTAGATAAAAAAACATTTTTAAAATGCAAAATAATTGAAAATATTCAATTTTTTTTAAATATTATTTTCGTCATTTATATTTTCCAAAATTTTTTTAAAAAAAATAAATAAATAAGGATAAAAAAATTACCGTATAAGTTGGATCTGCCAAGCGAGCTTAGTCAGATCCACAACACCTTTCATGTCTCCCAGCTACGGAAGTGCTTTGTAGATAACTTTGCAGTGGTGCCTCTAGAGGATATTCAGGTGGATGATAGCCTGAACTACATCGAGCGACCGGTAGCCATCCTCGACAGGAAGACGAGGGATTTGAGAAACAAGAGGGTTGAGTTGGTGAAGGTGCAATGACAACACCGCTAGGGCTCGGAATGGACCTGGGAACCGAAGGACGAGATGAAGGAGCACTACCAGGAGTTATTCCCAGACGCAGCAGACTTCGAGGATGAAGTCTAAAATAAGTGAGGGATATTTGTAACGCCCAAATCCTTGTATGTATTTTAAATCAAATTATTCATTTTTGCAAAGGGACTCGATGAGTTGGAGGCCCCAAACTCGCCGAGTAGGAATGGAATTTGGACGTGGTACTTAAAGTCTACTTGACGAGTTGAGAGCCTCAACTCGACGAGTAGGGATGCCATAGTGAAACCCTAATTTTTAGGGTTTTGCACCCTATTGAAACACCTTAACCTCCAAATGTTGGCCTCACTTGCAGCCTTCATCACCCTAAACCCTAGCCACGAAACCCTAATCCACTTTTGAGTGTTTTTGAGCCATTATTGCGTGTTCTTTGTGATTTTAAAGCTTGAGAAGGAAGGAGAAACTTGAGGATTTAAGAGGAAGCCAGTAGATCTAGAAGTTGAGTTGCATTTATGACTCATTTGAGGTATAAAGTTGATACCTTGGCTTTCTATTGCTTAGATCTTCATTTAGGATTGTATTTTGTCACTTTTGGGCCATATTGAAGTCATTTTCGGGATTTGAGTGTATCATGAAGTTGTGACTTCAGATCTAGGCACTCATGAGCTTATGAGGCTTAAAGTTGCCAACTTTATCAAGCCTTGTCCCTTCCCCATGCCATAGATCTCTTATATAGCTTAGTTTTGGTGTTTCTAGCTTCATGACACCATACATGAACGTAAAGTTAGCAACTTTACGTGGTAACTGAGTCCTAGGGGACCAGATCTATGGTTTGGAAGCATTAAACTCGATTGGAAGTTACTTAATGGATTTAGACCAAGGGGGACTCGACGAGTTGTTCATCCAACTCAGCGAGTTGGGTCGTGGTCCCCCAACCTTTTCTATTACAGAGCAAACTCGTCGAGTCTAGGAGATGACCCAGTGAGTTGGCCATGGTTTTTGGGTTTTGAAGATTGAAGAACTCGACGAGTTCAAAGAGGAACTCAACGAGTTGTAAGTGAAATGCCCCGACTCTGTTATGAGGAGGAACTCGACAAGTTCATGAAAGAACTCGACGAGTTGGATCGAGATTTCCAGTGTTTTATGGATGATGGAACTCGACGAGTTGACGGACCAACTCGGTGAGTTGAGTTAACCAGGATGTTGACTTTGACTTTGACCATTGACCAAAGTTGACCCTTAAAGGGGTTATAAGTATGAAAGGGTAATTAAAGGAGATTTGTATGTGTAGGAGTTTGAGAGGAGTTGATCCCAGAGCGAGGACAGTTCAGCTATTACACGATATTTGAGGCGAGTTACCTTCTAGTAGAAGTGGTTCGAATGCACCAATGTTGGTCCACTAGTAAGAGTTATAGTAGAGATGATTGTCTTAGTGATAATTATCTGGTATGCCACTATCTGTTATGCTTTATGTGCTAGTATGCTATGATATTATGTGATAGTGGTAGGAGGGGTAGGATAGGCCCCAATACCAGTCGAAAGGACCGAAGGGGTATGCCAACACCATGATAAGCTAGGCAGTATACGACTTATGTGTTTATGTACTAGGATGTTATATGGTAGAAATAGGGGGTGACATAGTCTCCGGTACCGGTCGAAAGGACCGAAGGGGTAGGCCAACACCCTGATATGCTAGGCGAGGTACCGGTCGAAAGGACAGAATGGGTAGGCCAACACCCTAATATGCTAGACAAGTTATCGGTTGAAAGAGACCGAAGGGGTAGGCCAACACCCTGATATTGAAAGAGACCGAAGGGGTAGTCCAGTACCCAGACATGTTAGATAGTATGTTATTGCATGGTATGCGGTATAATGGGGGAACTCACTAAGCTTTGTGCTTACAATTTTCAGTTTTTGTTTCAGGTCCTTCTTCTTTGAAGAGAAAGGAGTCGGCCCGATAGCAACGCATCACACACACGATTTTCCGCACATGAGATTCTTGGGATTTGTACTCTGACATTATTTTCCTATGATATATTTTTGAGATGGTTGACTTATCGTTTTCATGATATGAGATAACATTGATGGCATTTTCAGTAATCTGTTTTAAGAAACTTCAAATTAAAAATGAAATTTTTGTTCTTGAAATCTGGGATGTTATATATATATATATATATATATATATATATATATATATATATATATATATATATATATATATATATATATATATCATTTGGGCGGGGCCTATTATACCGTGGGCAGGGCCTTTATGCAATTTGTATGTATATGGTATGTGATATTTTAGGAAACTCACTAAGCTTTGTGCTCATAGTTTTATGTTTATGGTTTCAGGTACTTTCGGTTCCAAGGGGAAGAACTCAACATGATTGTACCGCATCCACCATTATTCTGCATTTTATGATTTTGTTTTGTACTTTGATAACTTTTGATACATTTTTCCTTACACTTCCATTGGGTATTTGAATGTTCAAATGACTATTTTGATTGACTTAAAGAAAATATTCTCTTATAATTTTTGGGACGTTTACTTTTTGGCTAAGTTTGACTTTAGACCAAACTTTAGGGTTTTAGGTCATTCAAACCTTTTCTTTCAATGTGAGTAACGGAGCATGAAATAATCTTTTTATATAGGCAAAATATTTCAATTAATCATGTAGTTAGTTAGCATAAGTTGAAAATGTGGGAGATTCAAATTAATATCGTTCAAGATAGATGATTTATCTTGAACCATATTGATTTGAATGACCTAATTTATAAGAGATGGTTAGATAGATTAGGAAATGATAAAAATTACCTTT
This sequence comes from Lactuca sativa, assembly GCF_002870075.4. Lineage (NCBI taxonomy): Eukaryota > Viridiplantae > Streptophyta > Magnoliopsida > Asterales > Asteraceae > Lactuca > Lactuca sativa. The sequence goes on along the minus strand of NC_056628.2, from coordinate 54,728,169 downwards.
CAATCTCTTGAGTTGCATAAACAAATGTAAAATTGAGGATACTCTACGAAATCATAACAGTATAATCAATGTGACATTAATTTCAAAAAGATATTCCATTTAAACATTTTATCAAGCACTTAACATGCACGTAAAATTATAAGTTCTTCTAACAAATGAAGCTTATGTAAATGAACATAAATGGACTTTTGGAATTCGAGAGGGAATGAAATAAGTAAAAACGATACTTTCAATTGCTAATAATTGTTGACGACACATTCATCAATTCTTCGTTTATCTTCCGTCGCGAACTCATTCACAAGTGGGAATTCATTATCAAGTTTGTTTTAAATGGACAAATTCATTTGATTTGGTTGTGAATTTAATCCATCGAAAACAAGGGGGTAAAAACGAGTATCGTCATTTTGTACAAAAGAATGAAAAAATCGATGTTCTGTAGAATCACAAACAATCGTTTTGAAGTAACGGTATTCCTTCTCATCAAACAAACAACAATTTCAAGCGACGATGCCTTGTAGAATCACGAACACATATTTTGAAGTAATGGTATTCCTTTGTTATGCTTCATTCTTTTCCATTTCATGAGACAAACAACAATTTTTTTACAAGAATGGAATAATGCTTTTCATTCCTTCTCCATTTCACTCACCAAAATACCTAAATTTATATAAAAAAAACTAAATAAAATGATATTTGTATAATTATTCTAAACACAAGGTTTGGTGGTGTTATGTCCTTGTCTTTGTCATGTATTTGTACAAAACAGATCTTAGAGCAAGATCCTCTTCCTGGGCTCGTGTCCGAGTCTCCGAGCTCACCTCCGTCAAAGCCTGACACCCACGTGCTTCACAAAATTTCGCCACCTGTTTAACCTTCGCCGCTAAATCGCAGCCTCCCATTTTCATCTCAACATGTACGTGCGTATTTAGAGAGACCCATGTATATTCTCCTTCGTCGCCAAGCTATCCCTTATCGATTTCTGCTCCACAAAAACCCTACCAACTTTCCCAATAATCCCTTCAATCTCTATCACACACACTCTTCAGATCACTACACCCACTTCATCCCCACGCTCCGATTTCGAATCAACTCTTTTGTTAGGTCAATTGGTTTCCTTTTTGTTCGAATCTAAGGGGTTTCTTGAATCTTTAATTTCGAATTTTGGTATGGTGCGTTTTGGGTTGTTTTCTTGGGCTTATTTGATTGCGATTGCAGGTTGTTGTTAGGGTTCGCCGAGGTGAACTGATCGGAGGTAAAAATTCGCGTTACTTTCGAAAGGGCTAGGGTTTGGTTGTTCTTCAATCTCATGAGAATTGTTAGGGGAATGCAGAGATCGTTTCAGCTCGTGGACGAAGACGATATTGGTTGGAGCAATAAAATAAAATCATTCACCGGCGGAATTGGAGTCACGTCGCCTAAGGCCAGGACACGTGACAAATCGAAAGCTAGGGTTTTATAATAATCATCAAGAATAAGAACTTTGTATTCGTTTGTTTTTAGGGCATCGAAATCATCTCGAAAAAAGGGAAAGGATGACTCGTGTTTTTGTTCAGAGAGGTTCTTCTGCCGCTGGGCCTTCTTCATCATCTAATAATACAAACAGGTCGAGTTCTTCGTCTTCATCGAGTCTACCTCAGGCTCAGGTTACAGGGGACGACGTCCAAGAACAAATTCTTTCTGAAGATCTTCCTGTAGAAACTGTTGAAATTGATCGAAACGATGGTCTTGATGTACCCACTACTGATAAAAGCGAAGACGAAACTGTTTCAGAAGATCTTTCGAAAAGAATCGGTGGCTTGCGAGTAAACGAAGAGGAAGAAGAGAAAGATGTAAAAAAGTCCGATGATTATCCTTCGCAACCAACCAGCGGAAGTCCAAGTCCACATCCACATCCACCTCCACCACCTGCTCCGCCTACTCCACCCCCAAAACCATCTTCAACAGGTTCTAATTCCCGGAGATTTACGCCTGGTAATTCTGCCGCTTTACGAATTGGTTCATCTAGAAGAGCCACTGCTTGGCCAGTTGTTTCCACCGGATCTCCGAGGTCTCATCCTGAAAACGATGGCTACAACAGCGCTGATGAACAAAACCCATGCTTCGGATCCTCATATGATGATGCTGTGAGTTCTAGTCGTTTTACTCACTTCAAAGAACTGAATAATAATCAGACTAATACGGTATACACCTTCAGTAAACCATTAAATCACAAACTTTCCACCCTATGGTTTTCAATTTCTA